>NW_025377063.1:0-5104 GCF_016433145.1 Gracilinanus agilis
CCTTCCTTCCTTCCTTCCTTCCTTCCTTCCTTCCTTCCTTCCTTCCTCTCTTTCTTTCTTTCTCTCTTTCTCTCTCTCCCTCTTTCTCTCCATCCCTCCATCCCTCTGTCCCTCCCTCTCCCTTCCTTCCTTCCTTCCTACATATTATTTATTTATGCTTTATTCTTTTACACACATAGACACACACACATACACCCCCCCAACCCCCCCTTACCTTCTGTATCACAATATTGGTCCCAAGGAAGAAGAGTGGTAAAGTGGCAATTGGGGTTGTGACTTATCCAGGGTCACACAACTAGGAAGTGTCTGAGGCCAGATCAGCTTTCTTTTCCCCACTGGTCTTTTCAAAAAGCCTTCATTCAATAAAAATTTAAAAGTCCTGGTTCTGCGTAAGTTTGTGTTAGGTGCTAATGATACAAAGATAAACTTCACATAGGTTTTGTTTACAGTGAGTTTACAGTCTAATGGGAAGAGAACAAGAATAATAAATCGGCAGACTGATATATAAAATAGAATAAGGCAAGTGAAGAGATCCAGACAAAGTGCTGTGAGAAGTTTAAGATGGGAGAGATCACTTTCACTTGGGCATGGATCAGGGAAAGCTTCTTGGAGGAGGTGGCATCTGAGATGGGCCTTGAAGGAAGAGAGGGACTTACTTGATCATACCAAGGTGAGGAGCGAAGGAGACAGAAGAAGGTAGGAGCAGCATTATTCCGTTTCATTTTAAGTTCAGCAAGTATTAATTAAGCACCTACTGTATGCAAGATTCTTAGGCATTAAGAATATAAAGCAAATAAAAAGATAATACTTGGGTCCAGGAAGATTATATTCTTCTGGCAGTGGTGGTGACTGCCTGGGAGACTGGGGGAAGGGGTTGCTATATTTATCTGAGTTTAGTACAAGATAATTGGAGTAAAGAGTGAACAATAATAACTAATGGGATCAAGGAAAACTTCCCATAGGAGGGAGCACCCAAGCTCTACCTTTCAAGAAAATTAAGTTGAAGAATTCATTTTTTAAATATTATGTGCAATTCCCAGAGGAGGGTCCTGGGTTAGAGAGAATTCCTGTGTCAGGGTCCTGAATCAGAGGCTCTGATTGGTCTGTGGACCTTTGTAGTTCCTTTGTTCTTAGGAACTTTTAGGAATGTTTTTCCCCCCATAAAACCTGATTAATTGATAAAGGCTCTTCCCATTCCCTATAGGGGTGATGACGGGTTAATGTCTTAATGGACAAGCTCATCATTAACTGGTCACCAGTCAGAGATGTCTTGGGATGTCCTAGAGCAGTGATGGAGAACCTTTTAGGGACTGAGTACCCAGAATGCACCCTAATGCTGCATGTGAGCCACCCCTTTACCCTAGACAGAGGAGGGGAAGAAGTGCTCCCATTGGGCTGCTGGGCAGAGGGGCAGGTGATGTGAAATATGCCCTTAGGCATGATAGAGAGGGGGAAGGGAGCACTCTCCCTCCGGCACATGTGCCACAGGTTTACCAACATGGTCCTAGAGTGACTTGCCCAGGATCACATAGAGAGTAAGTATCTGAGGCCGGATTTGAACTCATGAAGATGAGTCTTCTTGACTCTAGCCTTGGCACTCTATACACTGTGTCACTTCACTTTTAAATTAAAATTAAAATTAAATTTAAATGTATTGTAATTTAAATTATTCAGATTATTCAGATTAAATTTAAATTTATTTTTAATTTAAATTATTTAAATTTAATATTTAAATACTAGGGCATTTAAATTAAAACTTTAAATAATAGGGAAATTAAAAAATTTAAATTTAAATAGGGAAAGGTGTAACATGCAGGAGAGGGTAACTCAAGAATGGGATTTGTGGAGAACTGTAGTTTTGCTAGATCCAGAAAATACTTGAAAGAGAGTAGTAAGGACACACAGGAAATCTGGATCCAGATTGTGAATGTCCTTGACTGCTAAGGTCAGGTACCTGAAATTTATTCCACTGATGACGGGGTGCCATGGATGGTTTTGGAGTGGAAGCCCATCATGTTTGGGATGGTCTCATCCTTATGGAGATGACTTGGGCAGCAGTGTGGAGTCCGCATTGGAGGCGGGGAGGGTGGCTAACGGGAGAGAGATCAGTTAGTGGCTGATTACAGTAATTTAGGCAATCAGAGATGGTTTAGAAGCTGTCTAGCCACACGCTAAAAGTAAACAGTCCAATCGTCCAAGAGAAGGAGGAATAAGTAGGAAAATCATTCTTTTCAATGTTATCATCTTATTTTTTTTAAACTCTTACCTTCCATTTTAGAATCAATACCGTATATTGGTCCCAAAGTAGAAGAGAAGTAAGAGGTAGACAACTGGTGTTAGATGACTTGCCTAGGGTCACATAGCTAGGAAATGTCTGAGTTTTGATTCGAACTCAAGACCTCCCATCTCTTGTCCTGGCTCTTTCTCTATTAAACCACCTATTTGCCATGAGCATAGTGCTTTATTTATTTATTTGTTTGTTTGTTTATTTATTTATTTAAAGACCTCTTGCCTTTTGTCTTAGAAAAATCAACATTAAGAATCTATTCTGGGGGCAGCTGGGTAGCTCAGTGGATTGAGAGCCAGGCCTAAAGATGGGAGGTCCTAGGTTCAAATCTGGCCTCAGACATTTCCCAGCTGTGTGACCCTGGACAAGTCACTTGGCCCCCATTGCCTACCCTTACCACTCCTCTGTCTTGGAGTCAATACACAGTATTGACTCTAAGACAGAAGGTAAGGGTTAAAAAAACACACACACACACAAGAATCAGTTCTAAGGCAGAAAAGCAGTAAGGACTAGGCAATGGGGGTTAAGTGACTCATCCAGGGTCACACAGCTACAAAGTTCTGAGGCCACATTTGAACCCAGGACCTCCGGTCTCTAGGCCTGGCTCTCCATCCACTGAGCCACCTAGGTGGAATGGGAAGAGATTTTTCTTTCTTACTGAAGGGCTCCTGCTTTCTCTGGGCACGAAGCTTGGGCCTATCACCTCTGTGATCCAGCCGCCCACCGTCTAGCTCTTCTGCAATTTTTTGCTCTTTATTTTATAATAATTGCAGGTTTACACGATTCAGACTCTGCTCCAAAAATTTTCTTCCTCCTTCATTATTTTTAAATGACTGAGTCGACTGGGGCTTTTCCCAGGATACTTGTTAAGGTATTGGCTGTGAAATATCGCAGTCATTAAGGCAAGGCTGCCACAGCCTTTAGCCAGGAAGTTTCCTCCTCCTTTCGGAGTAGGAAATGACTTTATTTCAAGAATGACATTTGTGCCATCCTGGCTACTCAGGGCTGCCCATTTCGGCTGGGATTTTCCAGCCTCATTTCCACTCCCTTCTATCCCCAAAAGACTTCCCAGGTGCCTCGGAAGGACAAGACGCTCTTCTCAGAGCTGAACACATCCTTCCCTCGAGGAACTCACATTCCGTGGGAGTGGGAGGCAGGAAACAGGAGATCAATATGGGATAGAGGCAAAATATTTTTGATGGAAATAGGGAGCACAAATTACTGGGAGAGGGGAGTAAAGAAAAGTTACTTCTTGAAGGGAGCAGGAGATGATAAGGAGAGGCAACGAGGGAGAGCAGTTTTGGCTTGTGCCAAGATGATCTCCTCTTTTTGGGGTGGGAGTGAGTTTCTGGTCTTCTACTGAGCCTTAGTACCCTCTTTGACCAGGCAGTAAGAAGGATGGGGTCCGAGTCCTCTTTGTTATGATGGCTATACACTCATGTAGATCTATTTCCATATATGTATAAATACACACAGGTAGGAATATATGCACACAGAGACTCTCCTTCTTGTTCAGCAACTACAATTCTGCCTCAGTTTCTCTTCTTTTTCACTTTCTCCTCCCTTCAATTTCACTCCCTAATCTCCATGTGGAAATCTCTTACTCTGGGGTCAGAAAAGGAGAAAAGTGGGGATTTTTTTTTTGTAATTCAGGCTCTGGATAAAGCTAGTATAAAGTGGTTCCTCAAACCCACTGGACCTTTTATAGGATTCAGAGCCAGAAAAGGCCACAAAAGTCATCAAGTCTAACTCCCTCCCTTCTTTTTAACAGATGAGGAAACTGAGGTACAGAGAGATTAAGAGACTTACCTAAGATCACACCGCTAGCAATTGTCTCAGGCAGGATTTGAATTCAGGACTTCCTGACTTCAAGTTCAGTGCTCTCTATGGTAGGCAACCCACTCCCCCTTTTTAAAAACAAAAAAGGGTTTCAATTTAACTAGCAATTCCACAGGCATTTATTAAGCATCTATTAGATGCCAGACACCATTCTGGGATCTTGAGATATAATAGCTGAACAAAGATAAAAAGTGGACAAAGACTGAATAAACCATTCAAAAAGAACCACAAGCCATAAATGACCATTTGAAGACTTGCTCCAAATCACTCATGGTAAATTAAATGCAAAAGAAAGCAACTCTGAGGCTTCATCTCACTCTCTTCGAATTTGCAAAGAAGACTAAAAATAGGAATGATCAATGCTGGAGGAGCTGGGGGAAGATAGACACACTAATACTCTGTTCCAGCCATGAATTGGACTAATTGTTGGAGATATCAATTTGGAATTATGTAAGAAGAGTAAATTGTCCATACCCATTGGCCCAGGGATCCCATTTCTGGGCAGATACCCCAATACTCCAAAGAAGCCAAGGAGAGAAACAAAGGTCTCAATATGTAGCAAAATCGTCATAATCGCATTCTTCGTGGTAGCAAAGAACTGGAAATAAAGTGGGTTTCTGTCACTTGGGGAATGGATGAAGAATCCTAGTAAATGGATATAATAGAATATTATTGGGCAATCAGAAGGGCTGATTATGAGGAATCCAGAGAATCATGGAAAGGCTTGTATGAACTCATGCAGAATGAAGTAAGCAGAACCAAAAAAACCCCAATAGAATAATGGCTACCATTTATAGAACTTTTTATAGTTTGTAAAATGCTTTAGAAATATTTTTTATTTAAATAACAGTGAGCATTTATTTAGAATTTTATGGTGTTCAAAGTGCTTTACAAGTATTATTTTATCCTCTCAACCACCCTGGAGAGGCATAAATGCTCTTTTTTTTAAACAGATGAGGAAAATAAGGCAAATATAGC
>NW_025377064.1:0-2047 GCF_016433145.1 Gracilinanus agilis
CTCTCTCTCTCTCTCTCTCTCTCTCTCTCTCTGTAGGAAGCCAGCAAGGGAGTGTCCTGGTTCTTTCTGGTCAAAATGATCCAAGTGGATAATTGAGAAATCCAAAACAACAAATAAAAAGCCAACTCTAATCAATCCTAACTGATTCACAACTGGGGTCTGAGTAGAAGAATTGATCTTTGAAATAATTGGCCAATGGGGTCCATTGAGACCTGACCTCATTGTGACTGTGTTTAAATCCACTTGGGAAAAGAAATAGGATGAGAGCCTCAACCCACCTCTCCCAAGGGTGAATCAGGCAGTCTTCCTGAGCCCAGCCAGAGGCTTTGCTCTTTCTCCTCATGGTAATGACATCCTCCTGGACCCCAGCTCCAGAAACCTCTACCTGCCCTACAGATTCCCATTCCCTTCCCCACCCCCACTCCCAACCCACACATATACACATCATTGGTCAAGAGAGATGGTGCTCAAGGGAGAACAGGCCAACAGTTCCAGGAATAGGATTAGGTTCTGCCTTCCTCCCATACAGCTAAAATAGACTTTACCTCCATTTGATATACACACACTTTCTCTGATGACATATCCAGGGCTGTGTTCTCTCCTACCATCAATTCCAAAAACACACACACACACACACACACACACACACTCCTCTTTAAATCAAGACTCTTCTGGAAAGGGAGCCATTTTTTTCTCTTCTCCAGCACCATCATCATCACCACCCCCAAAGCAATATTGGGAGCTCATGACCTGAGTGACAATGTGTTGTCCAGATAAGGCCACAACTCAAAATAGCTTCAGCTCTGGCCCTTTCTCCTTGGGTCTGAGCTAAAGGGTCAGGGCTGGCCAGAGGAGCCAAAAAAATCCAACCACCCAAGCCTGTTTGGCTGAGATCTTGTTGGCCCTAGCTGCTCCTGGTTGGGAAGAGAAGTCTAGTGATGCTCTACAGTGACCCCTTAAGAGAAATTAGGGTTAGCTCCTATCCTGGCCATGCAGAGTTGAGGTTTGTTAAGAACCAAAAGGTGACAAGGATCTGGTTGGATAGAGTCTGTTCCCAAATCCAAGACGCCAAAGGACTACAGTTCCCTAGGGTCCTGTCAAAACCTACTCCCACCTGTCTCACACAGACACTTTTCTAATGTTAGTCCCCCACTCTAGGTAAGGGGGGAGGAGGGGGGAAGAGAAGGAAGAGAGAGAGACAGACAGAGACAGAGAGACAGAGACAGAGAGAGACAAAGAGAGAGACGCACAGAAATTCATACACATAAACAGACACACACACCTCAGATATCTAGGACCAGAGAAGCCCAAGAGATTCTTGGGGGAGGGAGTGGGCATTCTGAGAATGTAGGGCAGATGGGCAGGGGTATTTTTAAGTTACCAGATCAGATCGGTCTAACCTCCCCCACTCCCCACACCCCACCACCTCCTCACCCCACTCCCCATCTCACTTCAGCCTACCATTCTAAGAATCCCCAGCGGCGGGCGAGCAATTGTCTTACCGGGAAAGCAGAGGTGACCCTGGAGCAGCCCTGGTCCCAGACCCTTTCTCAGAGGTAGCCAAAACGACCGCCCTCTGAGAGCCGCAAGGTCAAGGCTGCCTCCGCTCTTGCTCTATGCGTTCGCCCGGGTTCCAGCTCCCGGGAGACCCCGCAAAGGCGCATCTCGCTTTAAGAACGAGATAAACAAGCTACGACGCAGCACGACCCATCTCAAGCTGCGGCTACTGCCCCCAGCTCTCGTATCCTGCAGGTGTCTTCTCCCAACACCCACACCCCGCGTCCTTATCCGCAAACCCTGGACAGGGGACTTGATGTGGGGAGCCCTGACCCCCCACCCCACTCCCAAGAAAACCTACTTCCGTGCCTTCGCTTTCTCCCTGCCCTAACCCGGCTTTCTCCCATCCCTAGGCGCCTGCCCCTCCCAGTCCCCGGGGACCTGGAGCAGAGGCGAGGGGCTGCCCTCATTACGAGGAGGCCTCCCAAGAGGAAGGGAGGGGGGCATAAGCGATCTTACCCGGAGCTGAGGTCTCAGCCAGAGGGACTGG
>NW_025377065.1:0-2507 GCF_016433145.1 Gracilinanus agilis
TTCACTATTATAGCATTCACTATTATAGTAATCAGAAGAATAATTCACAGGGTGAGGGTGGAACACTAAATAATCTAAGATGACATGGGGGATGGGAAAGAGGGGGTGAATAGCAGGGGACACCAAGAGAAACTTGAGTGAATAAGAAAAATGGGATATTCTATTACACACAAAGAGGGCATGGGAAGGAGAGGGGACAAATACTATTATAAGAAGGAGAGGAAGAGAGCATTAAGAGGTAATAATCAAACCTTACTCTCACTGTAATCAACCCAGAGAGGGAAGAGTAGCTATACTATCCATTGGGACATAAAACTCTTATCTAACCCTTCTGAGAAAGTCAGAAGGGATAAATCAAGGGAAACAGGGGAGTGGGGATGTCAAAAAAAGGGAGGGGAGAAGAAGGGGGAGGGAATTCATAAGGCCATTAAAAACAAAAAGGGGGGGAAACAAGGGAGGGAGTAGAAAGGGAAGTTAGTCAAGGGAGGGGATAAGGGATAGGGTCTTAACAGCAAACCACTGGTTTTAAAGGAAATAGTTTAAGGAGAAGGGGTAGGAATAGGGGAGGAAACGAAAATGTCAGCAAATGCACAACTGATGATTATAACTCTGAATGTGAATGGGATGAACTCGCCCATAAAACGGAAGGAAATAGCAGAGTGGATTAGAAACCAAAATCCTACCATATGTTGTCTACAAGAAACACATATGAGGCGGGTGGACATACACAAGTTTAAGGTTCAGGGCTTGAGCAAAATCTTTTGGGCATCAAATGAGAAAAAGAAGGCAGGAGTGGCTATTATGATTTCTGACAAAGCCAAAGTAAAAATAGATATGATTAAAAAAGACAGGGAAGGTCATTACATCCTGATTAAAGGCAGTATAAACAATGAGGAAATAACACTGCTCAATATATATGCACCAAGTGGCATACCATCCAAATTCATAAAGGAGAAACTGGCAGAGCTCAAGAAGGAAATAGATAGTAAAACCATACTAGTGGGAGATCTAAATATTCCTCTGTCAGATCTAGATAAATCAAACCAAAAAATAAATAAGAAAGAGGTAAGAGAGGTGAATGAAGTCCTAGAAAAATTAGATTTAATTGGTATGTGGAGAAAAATAAATAGGGACAAAAAGGAATACACCTTCTTTTCAGCTGCACACGGCACATTCACAAAGATTGACCATTTTATAGGGCATAGAACCATTGCAAACAAATGCAAACAAGCAGATATAATAAATGTAACCTTCTCAGATCATAATGCAATAAAAATAATAATTAGTAAGGGCACCTGGACAGGAAAATCAAAAACTAATTGGAAATTAAATAATATGATTCTCCAAAATCAATTTGTCAAAGAAGGAATCATAGAAACAATCAATAATTTCATTGAAGAAAATGACAATGATGAGACATCCTACCAAATTCTGTGGGATGAGGCCAAGGCAGTACTCAGGGGGAAATTTATATCCTTGAGTGCATATATTAACAAATTAAGGAGGGCAGAGATTAATGAATTGGGCATGCAACTCAAAAAATTAGAAAGAGAGCAAATTAAAAATCCCCAGATGGAAACTAAATTAGAAATACTAAAAATCAAGGGAGAAATTAATAAAATCGAAAGTAAAAGAACTATTGAATTAATAAAAAAGACTAGAAGCTGGTACTTTGAAAAAACAGATAAAATAGACAAAGTACTAGTCAATCTAATAAAAAAAAGGAAAGAAGAAAACCAAATTGACAGTATCAAAGATGAAAAGAGAGACCTCACCACTAATGAAGAGGAAATTAAGACAATCATTAAAAACTATTTTGCCCAATTATATGGCAATAAATATAACAATTTAGGAGATATGGATGAATATTTGCAAAAATATAAACTGCCTAGATTAACAGCAGAAGAAATAGAATACCTAAATAATCCCATGTCAGAAAAAGAAATTAAACAAGCCATCAAAGAACTCCCTAAGAAAAAATCGCCAGGGCCTGATGGATTCACAAGTGAATTCTATCAGACATTCAAAGAGCAACTAATCCCAATACTATACAAATTATTTGATATGATAAGCAAAGAAGGAGTCCTACCAAATTCCTTTTATGACACAAATATGGTACTGATTCCAAAGCCAGGTAGACCAAAAACAGAGAAAGAAAACTACAGACCAATCTCCCTAATGAACATAGATGCAAAAATCTTAAATAGAATACTAGCAAAGAGACTCCAGCAAGTAATTAAGAAGATCATCCACCATGATCAGGTGGGATTTATACCAGGAATGCAAGGTTGGTTCAACATTAGGAAAACCATCCACATAACTGACCATATCAACAGTCTAACAAACAAAAATCACATGATCATCTCAATAGATGCTGAAAAGGCCTTTGACAAAATACAGCATCCATTCCTATTGAAAACACTGAAAAGTATAGGAATAGAAGGACCTTTCCTAAAAATAATAAACAGTATATACCTAAAACCATCAACAAACATCATATGCAATGG
>NW_025377066.1:0-5681 GCF_016433145.1 Gracilinanus agilis
TTCTCTTGATTTTTGTGGTTAGATATCAAACTTTCCATTTAGTCCTGGACTTTTCTATGCAAATACTTGGAAATCTTCAATTTTTTTGAATGCCCATACTTTCCCCTGGAAGTATATAGTCAGTATTGATGGGTAGTTTATCCATGGTTGAAGGCCCAGCTCTCTTGCCTTTCTGAATATCATATTCTAAGCCTTGCGGTCTTTAAGAGTGGAGGCTGCCAGATCCTGTGTGATCCTGATTGGTGCTCCTTGATATTTGAATTGTCTCTTTCTGGCTTCTTGTAAGATTTTTCTTTTACTTGGAAGCTCTTGAATTTGGATATTCCTGGGCGTTTTCTTTTCTGGGTCTGATGTAGAGGGTGATCTATGAATCCTTCCAATGTCTATATTGCACTCTTGTTGTAGAACTTCAGGGCAATTTTGCTGAAAATTTCTTTTAGTATGGAGTCCAAATTTCTATTAATTTCTGCTTTTTCAGTGAGTCCAATGATTTTCAAATTGTCTCTTCTAGACTGGTTTTCTTGGTCTGTCTCTTTCTTATTGAGTTATATCATGTTTCCTTCTATTTTTTCAGTCTTTTGACTTTGGTTTTATTTGTTCTTGCTGTCTTGAGAGATAATTAGCTTCTAATTCCTCAATTCTAGCCTTTAGGGACTGGTTTTCCTTTTCAATCTGGTCATTTCTGGTCTTCAGTTGACTTGCCTCACTTTCCAATTTTGAGATTCTGCCTTTTAAACTGTTATTTTCTTGCTTGATTTCTTTTTGAGCTATTTCACATTGCTCTAGCCAAATCTATTCCAACTTTCTTGTCATCTCAGATTTGAACTCTTCAAGAGCTTGTGACCAGTTTTCATTATTTTGGTAGGGTCTGGATGTGATTGCTTGTTTTTTCTCTTTTTCTTTTTGCTTGGTTGTCTGGATTTTCTCTGTGTAAAAGTTGTCGAGTGCTAAAGATTTCTTCTTGTTGTTGTTCATCTTTCTCTCTTGGCCTTCCTGATTCTGGGTTGCCATTGTTTGCCCAGCCTGTTCTCAGCTTTATCCTCACGCTCAGGGTCTGTCTGTGCTCTTTTGGCTCCTGAGGTCTCAGGTCTGGTTGCTTTCAAGGTCAAGCCCCCTGGTGGACCCTCTTGCTTGATCCTCTGCTGGAGGTTCCTTTACAGGTCTCAGGGCACTGCTTCCACAGTCAAATACCCATCTGCACTGGTTCTCCACTCAGGGTTTCAGAGCCTTTGCTCATGCCTGTGTCTGCCTCTGCCTGCGCCTGTGCTCCGTTTCTGCGCTCAAAGTCCATGTGCGTTCTTTAGCCTTTTGGGGTCCTAAGTCTTGTTGCTCTCATGAACAGCCCCTGGAGCTGCCAATGACTCAATGGGTGTCCCAAAATTGCTCTATTTCTTTTGTGCAGGCTTTGGTGTTGTAGGTGGTGTGTGTGTGTGGGGGGGGGGTGGTTGCTCAGCCAGCGATTTAGTGAAAGCTGTTTTACCCCTTTATAGCATGGAAATGCCCCGATTCTATGTACCTTCCATGCTGAGCCCTGTTGTGGGGTCCCTCCATTCGTCTGGATTTGTTTTTATGTCCCCTTGAGAAGTCCTGTATGTTTCGGTTAGGAGATGTTAAGAGCTGCTTTTTACTCTGCCACCATCTTAACCCCACAATAGATTCAGTTTGAAAAATAGTTCACAAACATGGCATAGAGACATCATTGAGTAGTAATGAGGAATTTCAATTAAATACACACACATTCTGGAACTCTCTTTCTCCTATCCATCTATTTTGTATTTCTCCTTTATGCATACACACACACACACACACACACACACACACATATACACAGAGCATGTGATACAGAAGTAGAAAAGGAAAAGATAGCACCCTTCCTGAATTTCTGCCTATGTTTTAGGAGGACATATTATATAGGATCCAGAAGAAGAATAACTATGACCCTATGAAATACAATTCTATAAGAAAAATAGGCCTATGTGGCATGAAAACTGATGATTTAAATTCTGAAGACATAAAGAAAGAACAATTCCTATTAGGTGGAGCAGGAGTAGCTGTCTGAAGAGACTGATGTGAATTCACAGAGAACTCAGAAACTAATTCAAATTTTACACATAATATGGAAGTAATGACTGGCAAAATTTAATATATTAATATAAGAAATGCTGATATTGAGAATGAACTGAAGTTTACAATAAAGAGTAATGAACTGTCCAAAAGTATTTTTTAATATAAAGTCTCTTGAGGTGCGGTGGGGGAGACAAAGTATAGAGGCTACAACTTTGAAGAGGACAGGATAATGATAACAACATAAGAGAAAGTAGAACGACTTAATTCTTATTTTATTTCTTATCTCTGCCAAGGAGAATGACCTCTGGACTGAAAATGACAGAAGAAAAATGGTTAGCAAGCAACAGATAAAAAAGATAAGCTAGAAGATGGTTACTTTCCCTCATCAATTCAAGCTACCTAGCTCAGAGGAAATATCTCATTGGGTAATAAAAAGAATGACATGTATGATTGTGCTATTACTAAAAGTAAAATTTGAAAGAGTGTGGAGAAAGGAAGAATAAGAAACAGGAGACTATTTTCTCAGTGTTTGGGGAAAGGGAATAGAATCTGCATATTAAATGAAGGTGAAATTGATTGTTTCCTGACAACTTCTAGTTAGTAAGTACCTACTAATTGTCAGGTACTGTATTAACCCTGGAGATTCAAATAATAAAAATAATCTCTGATCCCAAGGATTTTACAACATGATAAAGGAAGTCATCATAGAAAAGTGAATTAAAAAATGGAGGAGAGCAACAGTAGGTTGGGGAGCATAAAATAAAAGATCAAAGTGGAGAAGGTAGGTGGAATTTTATTAAATATTTAATCAGTTGGTTCAATGGTTCCCAAAGTAAATGTTCTCCTAAGGATTCCTATGTGTACTGGAGACCCTTCCAGAGAATTTACAAAGTCAAAACTACTTTACTAATGATATAAAAATATTTTGATTTTTAATATGACATGTTTATTAATATAATCCATATTAACAAAATATTTCCTCAATTATCTTCAAAATTTTAAGAATATAAAGCAGTTCTGAGTAAACAAGTTTAATAACAAACAAGGTCTCAACAAAATGATTAGTAAATATATAGAAATTAAAGCTGTCACCACAAGAAGCAGTATTATTTTAGTGAGAACAAGTCAGGAAAAAATACAGTCATTGCTCTCTATTGAGGTTCACATATCAAGGCTTCACTCTATCCCCGTTTATATATATATGTATATATATGTAATATACATATATATACATATATCCTACAACATAGTAAAAAATCCTCAATACAGAATTACATATATATATTTCACTATGTTGTAGGATTTTTTGGATGAATACCAGACTGTACACAGTGCAAATTGAGTATGCCATTATCTCTTGCCCAAGTTTGCCAATGTGAGATTGTACAAAGCACACTATTGGCTGATGGAATAAGAGGCAACCAACAGCAGCTTTGTGTTCTGAATTCTGGGTGCTAATTGGCTCAATGACTATAACATAGGTCTGTTTGCTCTTCCGCATTGTGCCCATAAATTCAGTATTTCTCCTTGTATACCTCAAATCCACCTACAATCCCTGCATGTAGTGTTCCTCTGTAGTGTTGTGTTTTGTGAAGTTTTCTTAAAAGTTTGAATTTATTTCAAGACCTAGGTCACCCAAAAATTTTGCATCTTCTAAGGATTCTGGCAGTGAATGCCATTATTTCATGGATTTTCACCTATCACGGGAGTCTGAGATATAACTTCTTTGATATGTGAGGAATCATTGTAACTTCAATAACTTTTTTTGAAAAGAATACTGATCAGATAAATAGAATACTGATCAGATAAATAGAATGTTCATAGATATAGTTTCCCAAGCTTTCAGCAAGCCATTTGATAAAGCATTTCATGATGTTCTTAAAATCATGAATTTGGTGCTTAAATAGACCTTAGGAATCATTTAACAATTTGAATCTCTTCATTTTATAAAGGAAAGATACAAAGAGGCTAGATAGAATGACAAAGGTCATACAGATGGCAGAACTGGGATATGAAGCCAGGTTTTCTGGCTCCAATTACAGTTTCAGAAAAGATGTAAAGATAACATCAAATTAGACAATAAATATTATCTATTCTTTGCCAGGCACTGTGCTAAGCATGAGGAATATAAAGAAAGGTAAAAGATACGCCCTGATCTCAAAGGGATCAAAAACTAATCTGGAGACAACATGAAAATAATTATGTACAAACATGCCAAATACAAGATAAAATTAACCTAATCAAGAAGTGGAAGCCACTAACTAGAATGAAAGGCACCTCAGAAATGTCTTCTTTTAGAAGGTGAAGTTTTAGTTGAGATATTTAAAAATTCATTAGGCAGAAATGAGGAGAGAGAGAAAGAATTGAAAGCATATGGAAAAGGCAATGAACATACCCCGAATTGGGAGATGGGGAGTTTTGATGAAGGCCTATATCATTAGATCAAAGAGTATGCAGAAGATATAATATATAAGAAGATTAAAATGGTTAGTGAGTCATGAAGAGAAGAAAATTATGAAGGGGTTTAATTTTCAAACAGAGAACATTTTATTTCATCCTGCAAGTGACAGACAGCTACTGGAGTTGACTGAATAAGTGGAAGGAGAGGTGTGTGACTCAGTCATATCTATGCTTTATGAAAATCACTAATCACTTTGAAAACTGAAGGAAGAAGGGATTGATTTTAGGTGATACTTTTAGAAACCAGATCATACTATTGAAACATTACAGGAGTAAAAGTGACAAGAGCTTGTTCTAGAGTGGTTGCACTAGAAGTAAAGTGTTATAAGAACAGAGGAAAGGATATATATATTATTAAAGTAAAATCATCAGGTGTTGGAAAAAGATCAGATATAAATTTTGAGAGTGAAGATTACACTTAGTTTGCAATCCTGGAAGACTAGAAGAAGAAAAATACTCTCAACTGTAATAAGGAAGTTGGGAAGTGGGTAAAGTTTTGATATGTTTAACTAGTGAATTAAATTAATGAACCATTGCATTATGTGAGACTTAGCTGACTTCTCTTGACAAGGAGGAGATAGTTATTTGTAGCTAGCTCTGGTCCATATATATCAATAATATAATATATTAATATGAATTATTATATAATATAATATAGAGAAAGCCAAACCCCAGACTGCAGATAACTTGGCTTCCTCAAACCAAGATAGAGAATGCAGGGCTTCAAGAGGAAAGAAAACAAGATCAAACACAACAGACAACAAAGGGGGACCCCACTCTGGAGAGTTCAGTTTAGCAAAAATGCTCCTTCTTGTCACCCCACTTTTTTTGTTTTTTGTTTTTTTCTGTTTGTTTATTTTTCCCTTCCCTCAAGGTTTTGGTCTCAGGGCAGATAAAGTAATAAGATCAATCCTATCAATAGAGGATTAATCCCAACAATTGATCAGACAAGAAGTCTTCAGAGGGCAGAGAAAGTAACTATAAATCTCCACTACCAGCTGGATCTTTCATCAAAGATCATTAAATATATCTTCTCAAACTAGCAGAACAAGGAAGGGAAAACATGAGTAAGCAATAGAAAAAAAGAAAAGAAATGACAATTGACATCTTCTTTCAAGGAAGTGAAAAGAGAGCAAATGAAATAGAAATAGAAG
>NW_025377067.1:0-1165 GCF_016433145.1 Gracilinanus agilis
TTACTCAAATATACAAGGAGTTAAATCAATTGTATAAAAAATCAAGCCATTCCCCAATTGATAAATGGGCAAGAGAAATGAATAGGCAATTCTCCGATAAAGAAATCAAAAGTATCAATGAGCACATGAGAAAGTGTTCTAAATCTCTAATAATTAGAGAAATGCAAATCAAAACAACTCTGAGGTATCACCTCACACCTAGAAGAATGGCTAAAATGAAAGAAGGGGAGAGTAATGAATGTTGGAGGGGATGTGGTCAAATTGGAACATTAATGCATTGCTGGTGGAGCTGTGAACTGATCCAACCATTCTGGTTGGCAATTTGGAACTATGCTCAAAGGGCTATAAAAGAATGCCTGCCCTTTGATCCAGCCATACCACTGTTGGGTTTGTACCCCAAAGAGATCATAGATAAACAGACTTGCACAAAAATATTTATAGCCACACTTCTTGTGGTCCAAAAAACTGGAAAATGAGGGCATGCCCTTCAGTTGGGGAATGGCTGAACAAATTGTGGTATATGCTGTTGACGGAATACTATTGTGCTCAAAGGAATAATAAACTGGAGGAATTCCATGTGAATTGGAAAGACCTCCAGGAACTGATGCAGAGCGAAAGGAGCAGAGCCAGTAGAACACTGTACACAGAGACTGATATACTATGGTAAAATAGAATGTAATGGATTTCTGTATTAGCAGCAATGCAATGACCCAGGACTATTCTGAGGGACTTATGGTAAAGAATGCTACCCACATTCAGAGGAAGAACTGCAGGAGAGGAAACACAGAAGAAAATCAACTGCTTGAATATATGGGTTGATGAGGACATGATTGGAGATCGAAAGTACCACACCAATGCAACTATCAACA
Source organism: Gracilinanus agilis (assembly GCF_016433145.1). NCBI lineage: Eukaryota > Metazoa > Chordata > Mammalia > Didelphimorphia > Didelphidae > Gracilinanus > Gracilinanus agilis. The sequence continues at coordinate 870 of NW_025377067.1, forward strand.
ATTTGGAAATAGGTCTTGATTAATGACATGTGTTAAAACCAGTGGAAATTGCTTATCAGCCTGGGGAGGGGGGGGTGAAGGAGAAAGTAAGAACATAATCATGTAACTATGTTAACTTTTCTAAAATATAAATATTAATAAATGTTTTAAAAAAACTTTTACTTTCTATCTTAATAACAATTCTAAGGCAGAAGTGTAAGGCCTAGTCAAGTGGTTAAGTGACTTGCCCAGGGTTACACAACTAAGAAGTATTTAAGGTCAGATTTCAATCAAAATCTTCCCAGATCTAGGTCACT
>NW_025377068.1:0-2959 GCF_016433145.1 Gracilinanus agilis
GTACTCTATATACCATATATGTGGATAGTGTTAGGTAGTGTGTGTATATATATATATACACTAATATATAAAGTATATATGTACTTTAATAATAATAGTTTCTATTTAAATAATCTCTAATATTTACACATAATATGAAGATTGCCCCTTTTCTTTGTATCGAAAAGGCTTTTGAAGAAATCACCTCCCTTAGAATCATTATTTGGTCTCCTATCTGACTATCCAAAAAGATTATTAGGGTGTGTTCAGTAGTGTAGTGTTTTTTTTTTTATCCTGGAGCCTAAAAACACACATTTGAGGTGGGTTCATCCTATCCCCCCAAATAGGCTAGCTAGAGTTCTCTCCAACGGTTCTATTAAAATGAACATCCCCTTGGAGTATGAACCATGGAGCTTACTTTAAATACCAGAAAGAGCTTGGACAGTTCCCACTTCGATCTCCTGTGACACAATCCTTTTTTATTTAATTTTGCCCAGCAGTGGCAGCAGTTAAAGCCCCCAAAGTATGATGTGTTATCACCAGGTAAGGCATTAAAATATTGGCATATCAGAGGGTGAAGCAGACCTCATGCCTTACTGAAGCTATTCCTTAGCTCCACCGGGGCATGAAGCCATGAATTGCATTCATTTCATACAGTGGAAAAATAAGACCAAGTTTGGCTTTAATCTTTATTATTAGTTGTCTAGTCCCTGTTGGAATGTAATGAGTGGATGCACCCCATTTAGCTTAAAGTAACAGATCTATATAGAGTTGTTAATTTGTAGATAAATATGGGTTTTCTACTATTGATGTTTCTTGAACCACACAAAGTGGTTATATTAATACTGAAGCATTATTAATCAATAGTTAGCTCTTTAAAAATACATCAGTAAGACTACCCAATTACCTTTAAGTATATATCAAAGGGTACAAAGCAATTTGACATACACTCAGGGTCCATTAGAGGCTATCAGACATTTTAATTATATATATATATTTTTTAGTTAAAATGAGCCTTATGAAGTAGATAGAAACTCCTACTTTGGGCAACAAATTGTTACCAACTTAATGGAAGGCTGGAAGATACAAACTTTACATCTTGTGCACAAACCAATGTTCTGTTTGGGGGATTGTAGCTTTAATGGCCTCATTTGACTTGACCGTGCATATAAATATCCTCTCATTGGGGCTGGTTGCTAGAGGGAAGAAGGATGTTACGTAAGGGGGGGGAGAGTGAGTTTCTTGGTTTTTCTTACAAAACTTACTGAAGGTCATAATACAAAGTGATTTTTAGGTATTGCAGAGAAAAAAAAGTTATAGAAAATGCCATGGAAATAAAATGTTCTATATTACAAAGCTATTCTCTCTGTCCCGCTACAGGACAAAGTGTAGTAATAGTTGGATGATCTGGTTACAGCAGATTCTTTACAATGAATACTACACATTCTCTCCATTCAACAGCTATTCTCTAATAAAAGCATCCATCCTGAGAGTGTGCTGAAGGAACAGAGTTATTCATAGCTCTTTTATTTTGCCATCAAACAGTAACAGCTTGTAGGGAGGTTGAATCTAGCGCCCCTGCATGTGTGTTGTATATGTGTGTGTGTTTTGCTGACAATATAATGAAAAAAAATAAATCTGAAGTATAGATCATAGACTTAGAAGTGTAAAGGACTTCGAAGACCATCTGGTCCAATCCACTTTTTTACAAATGAGGAACCTGAAGTCCAAAATGATGATGGGATTTGCCCAAGGTCACAGAGGCAGGAAGGAAGTAGTAGAAGAGGAAGAATTTGACTCCAGGTCCTTTGAATCTAAGTACTGCTTTTCTACTGTATCATTTCTTTCTTTTTTTCTACTTGTTATTTTATGTATCATAGTAATTCACTTTGAAGTACCAGGCAAAACAGAAAACCAAATTATTTTCATAAATACGATCAATTATCATGTCACCCAGATCCATCTGATTCCTAATGTGAATTTGATTACTGCAGTGAGGTGGGAGAAGGGACTGTAGGAGAATGGACAAGAGATGCTTTCTAAAAAAGTCAAGGGAAAAATAATTAATATCTGAAATTGTTGAATATTTTTTACTCAGCTTAAGCTTCAAGATGGAAGCATTATTATGTTCAATTTTGTTATTAGTTATTTTTGTTATATTATGTTAGTTTAAATAATTAAAGTATTAGTTATGTGCAGTTTTTGACAAATTTGACAAAAACACATCTGATCTTTTCTGGCATGTGGATTAATTGATAGAGAGGGAACATTAGTTGTACTTAATTAAATTTTCTTGGTCAGAAAGAAAGGCCTTGAACCATTTAGTCTTTTTTTTTGGACTGGGGATAAAAATCTATTAAGAGTAGTTATCCCTAGGTACATATCTTCTCTCTCCAGTAAACTTCCTAAGGACCAGGATCATGCCATATTTATTGCTGTTATCTCCTTCCGTTGACTACTAGATGGGTGTCCTTCCACTGCATAATAAATGCTTGCTGAATGAAAGAATAAAAAGGGCATTTATTTAGACTGAACTATTTTCTCTTCCCTGATATCTCTGCCAGGAATGGGTATGAGAGCAGGACCATTAGGAGACCCTCAATAAAAGTGAAAATGACAGAACTTGGATAGTGATGGGTCACAAAGATCTTCAGAAGGATAAAAAGAACTGTTAGGTCTGAGGTATCCAGGTGATGTAAATGGACTAGGTGATGGACTTGAAATCAGGAATACCTAAGTTCAAATCTTGTCTCAGACACTCAACAAACTCTGTAACCTCAGATGAATCATTTAATTTTCTCAACCACAGTTTCCTTATCTTCAGTGGACTATGATGTCATATATATATAAATGCCTATGGTGGACGTAAGCACAAAAACACAAATAAATAAATAGTATATACTTATTAATTAAATATCAATTAGTATATTATATTATTAGTATAGTATATATACCAATTTAGTATATCATAGTATATATT
>NW_025377069.1:0-1038 GCF_016433145.1 Gracilinanus agilis
GGGCTGAACTCACCTCTTCAGTTAGTGAGAGCAAGAGGATCCAAGTCTCATAACCTGCATCTCCCCCTCCTTCCTTAAATTACAGTGTCCTTTATTAATTCCATCGTGTACTTTCCTGCTTTCCCTCCATCTAATGAAAGAGCAGTGGTTCCCAAACTTTTTTGGTCTACTGCCCCCTTTCCAGAAAAAATATTACTTAGCCCCCTGGAAATTAATTTTTTTTATTTTAATAGCAATTAATAGGAAAGATAAATGCACCTCTGGCCATCACCACCTTCCTGGATCGCTGCAGCACCCACCAAGGGGTGGTAGCGCCCACTTTGGGAACACCGTGAAAGAGGAAGTAAATGGAAAGGAACCAAGTTAAAGTACAACCTATTTGCAGCCTCGTAAGTACTGCTTTAATGTCTGGGTTTTCTATCATATCTGATATCATAAAGCACGTGGTCATTAATAGAGAATTGTCTTAATGTAATATTTGTAAGAAAGGACAAATAAGACAGATTTAGAGGAAGGGGGAAGCTTTGTATAAACTGATGAAGAATGAATAAAGCAAAACTGGAACAATTTGCAAAAAGTACATTAAAAAACAACTTTGAAAGATTTCAAAACTCTGGTCAATCAGTGATCAGTCATGATTTTTAAAAGCTAATAATGAATGAAGCAGATTTCTCAAGCTTTTTGGCAAAAAAGGTGAGGACCTAGAGATGCAAAATGAGACATACATGTTCAGGCATAGCCAATGTTTTGGTTGTTTGACTTTATGTATTTAAGTGGAGGCACTGCTATAGAGTAACATAGTTGGTGGATAATAATAATGATGCAAAAGAAGAAAAAGAAAAGAGTACCAATGAAACATTATAAAATATTCAGAAGGGAAGTAGCTCAGTAGATTGAGAGCCAGGTCTAGAGAAAAGAGTTCCTGGGTTCAAATCTGTCCTCAGATGTTCCCAGCTAGGCAAGTCACTAAATTCCCATTGCCTAGCCCTTATCACTCTTATGCTTTAAAACCAATACACAGTATTAATTCTGAGATGG
>NW_025377070.1:0-1812 GCF_016433145.1 Gracilinanus agilis
CCTTGATCAAGACCTATTTCCAAATTGTTGGTAGTTGCATTGGTGTGATAGTTTCGAGTCCACATCCTCAATCATGTCCACCCCGACCCATGTGTTCAAGCAGTTGTTTTTCTTATATGTTTCCTCTCCTGCAATCCTTCCTCTGAATGTGGGTAGTGTTCTTTACCATAAATCCCTCAAAATTGTCATGGGTCATTGTATTGCTGCTGGTACAGAAGCCCATTACATTCGATTTTACTGTAGTATATCAGTCTCTGTGTACAATGTTCTTCTGGCTCTGCTCCTTTCACTCTGCATCAGTTCCTGGAGGTCTTTCCAGTTCACCTGGAACTCCTCCAGTTTATTATTCCTTTTAGCACAATAGTATTCAATCACCAGCATATACCACAGTTTGTTCAGCCATTCCCCAATTGAAGGACATACACTCCTTTTCCAGTTTTTTGCCACCACAAAAAGCACAGCTATAAATATTTTCGTACAAGTCTGTTTATCTATGATCTCTTTGGGGTACAAACCCAACAATAGTATTCTTTTATAGCCCTTTGATCATGATTCCAAATTGCCAAACAGAATGGTTGTATCATTTCACAACTTCACCAGCAATACATTACTTTCCCAATTTTGCCACATCCCCTCCAACATTCATTACTCTCCCCTTCTTTCATTTTAGCCAATCTGCTAGGTGTGAGGTGATACCTCAGAGTTGTTTTGATTTGCATTTCTCTAATTATTAGAGATTTAGAACACTTTCTCATGTGCTTATTGATACTTTTGATTTCTTTACCTGAAAAATGCCTATTCATGTCTCTTGACCATTTATCAATTGGGGAATGGTTTGATTTTTTATACAATTGCTTTAACTCCTTGTATATTTGAGTAATTAGACCCCTGTCACAGTTTTTCATTATAAAGATTTTTTCCTAATTTGTTGTTTCCCTTCTGATTTTGACTACCTTGTTTTTGTTTGTACAAAAGCTTTTAGCTTAATATAGTCAAAACCATTTAATTTACATTTTGTAATTTTCTCTAACTCTTGATTGGTTTTAAAGTCTTTCTTTTCCCAGAGATCTGACAAGTATACTATTCTGTGTTCACTTAACTTATTTATAGTTTCCCTCTTTATATTCAAGTCATTCACCCATTCTGAATTTATCTTGGTGTAGGGTGTGAGATGTTGATCTAGACCTAATCTCTCCCATATTGTTTTCCAAATTTCCCAGCAGTTTTTGTCAAATAGTGGATTCATGTCCCAAAAGTTGAGCTCTTTGGGTTTATCATACACTGTCTTGTTGATGTCATTTACCCCAAGTCTATTCCACTGATCCTCCTCTCTGTCTCTTAGCCAGTACCGTATTGTTTTGATGACTGCTGCTTTATAGTATAGTTTAATATCCGGTACTGCTAGGCTCCCTTCCTTCACATTTTTTTTCATTATTTCCCTTGATATTCTTGATCTTTTGTTATTCCAAATGAAATTTGTTACAGTTACTTCTAATTCAGTAAAGAAGTTTTTTGGAACCTTGATAGGTATGGCGCTAAATAGGTAAATTAATTTGGGTAGAATTGTCATTTTTATTATGTTAGCTCATCCTACCCATGAGCAATCAATGGCTTTCCAATTGTTTAGATCCAGTTTTATTTGTTTGGAAAGTGATTTGTAGTTGTTTTCATATAATTGCTGTGTTTGTTTCAGTAGATAGATTCCTAAGTATTTTATATTGTCTAGGATGATTTTAAATGGTGTTTCTCTTTCTACTTCTTGCTGCTCTAATGTGTTGGAAATGTATAGAAATGCTGATGATTTATGTGCAT
>NW_025377071.1:0-1839 GCF_016433145.1 Gracilinanus agilis
TGGGGCATGGGGCTAGAGCCAGGGTGTGGGAAGTGCTAGAGGCCAGGAGGGGCCAGAGAAAAAGAGAAAATAAACTCAGCCATCTGCAGGTGACTACAGGCTATGTCCTCTCTCTAGTCATCCCTCACTTCCACCTCCTCAGACTCCTTATTCCCTTTCTGGTTCCTGGGATGGCTGAAGAGCCTAATGTTTGTGACTTGGGGGGAACCTCTGGAATCTTCAAGTAACAGACTTCCTCATTTCTGGAATTCCTGTCTCCCTTGGGTTTGACTCCTGCCCAGTTGGATCTATTCTTGGAGAGTTGCTCTTCTCCAAAAGTCTCTAGTCTAGTTCTCAACCTTTTTGGTGTCATGGTCCCCTTTGGCAGTCTGGTGAGGCCTATGGACTCCTCAGAATAGTCCAGATTTTTAGAAATTCATAAGTAAAGGAAAGGCTTGATTTCAGTTAGATATCAGTGGGGGGGGGGAAGGGGGGAAAGGAGATCTAATTTTTTCTTCCCATCCATGTTCACAAACTCCTTGAGTCTATGGAACTTTAGACACCAAGTTAGGAACCTCTATTATTTAAAGAAGTAGGCAGTAGAGAGGAATGGAACACTAAAGAGGGAGATCTGCTATCTGGAATGGGGTCTAGAACCAACCTAGAAAACTAACTGATTGTCAGCCTAGCTATTCTTCCACCTTCTGGACTGGAAGCCTCTTGTGGATACAACCCTGTTCTGGGGATCAGAGAGGCCTTTATAATGAGAAAAGAGTTAGAACCTTGGTATTTGTAAACCTCTAAGTCTGACGTAGGAGAGAGATATGGTGGTCTGGGGTCCCCCCCCAAAATCTGAATTCTGAACATATACATTGGGGGCCATCCCTGGGCTTTGAGATCTGGTGTTCAAAAATGTGGGAATTAAGAAATGGTGAGGGATGGAGCAGCTACGTGGCACAGTGGATAGAGCTCCAGGCCTGGAGTTGGGAGATTCCGATTTCAAAAGTGGATGAGGGAGACCTCATGGAGGCTCTCAGCGTTTTCTTTTGTCTCCTGTTCTATGTGTCTCACCTGTCCTCTGGCAGTAGGGTAAAGGTTTTCCCTGGATGCCCTAAGATACTCACAATGTCTCCCTGCCTTCCCCTCCCCTGTCTCTCTTCTGATCTCTGGATATCTACAGGCACCACAGGCTGCATAACTTTAACATCGAACTCAAAGCTTTGAAGCAATAATTTCCCTCTCTTCTAACCTATAAGTCTTCCTAAAGGGAGAGGGAAGAGGTTGCCCCTTCTCTCAGGCCCTTGCTTCTGATTCTTGTGTCTATTCTTAGCCAGGAAGCCCTTTTGTCTGAGTCCAGTCTCTCCTGCCAAAATCCTCTTATAGAATCACAGAAAGTCCACACTGGAAGGGACCTTTGAGGCTATTTATTCCATGCCCTTGATTTTACAGATGAGGAAACTGAGGGCCAGGGAAGTCAGATAAGCTATCCAAGGTCTCACAGGAAGTATCAGGGGCAGGATGTGAACCGAGGTCCAATCCAGAGAATCTGAGCCCACAGCCGTTGCTTTTTCCATTATGTGAAAAAGCAACATTCTTTCCTCTGAAGAGTTGCGAATTCAGCTGCTCCCTTTTGTCCTCTTAACCGGAAGGTCCAAACCGCTCCTCTCTTTTCTCCCCTCCCCTGCCTCTGATCTGAGAAAGACACCGGAGCCCTTGTCTTCTTTCTCCGTCCGAGGCAGAAGAGGCGTGGCCCCGGGGAAGGCCGGGGAGGGGGGTTTGGGGGATGACGACAAATCAAAGTGAAAATCAGGAACTCCTCCCCTTCCCCCCTCCACGAATCCGTACTGGTTCCCCCCCCCC
>NW_025377072.1:0-6989 GCF_016433145.1 Gracilinanus agilis
CACCATGAAGATGCCTGCAGAAACCTACACTGCATTAAGAAGATCCCATAATGAACTTTGGGGGAATTGAATGCATCTGTTTTTAATGTATACTCATGCCAAAGGGGACTGCCCCCTAATTGGCTTTTTGTCAATGCGTCTAGTAATCATTTGATCATTGTTTTTGTCCTCTTTTCTTTTTTACCCCCAAAATTTGTGTAACTTAAAAGTTAGTTATGTTTGCAAGAGCCTTCAGGAAGACCAGGATCTCATAAGAGAGAGTCACATACCCCAACATGTGGATACCCTCTCAAAAAATGTTTCCCTTGCCCTTCTGACTCAAGAGAACATAGATAAGGGATTAGAAGCAAGAATCAATGTTCTTGAAGAGGCTGTTTTATACATTGGCAATCAATTACAAAACATTAAGGTCAGGTTTAAAGCAAGGTGTCATGCAGAATTTAAGTGGATCTGTGTGACCCCCCTTGTCTATAATCAAACAGATGTTCCTTGGGAAAATATACAACAGCATATTCTTGGTGTATGGAATCACTCAGAAGCCTCTATTGATCTAAAAATGTTACATGACCAAATTATGGAGATCAGTCATTCTTCTGTTTCTGATTCCATTCCCAACCTGACTTCTTCATTTATTGAGGGTCTTTCATTTTACATCTCTCATAATAATCTAATACCCACCCTCAGTACTGCTAGATTTGCCCTTTTCTTATTCCTTATAGTTTTGTTTTGCTTCCCATTTCTCATTAGATCACTCAGTTCTTCAATAAGGCAAATTCAAATTGAGCTAAAATCTCTTCAATTCAAAACAAAAGAAAAGGACATTAAGAGCAAGAGAGGGTTACATGGTCCTTTATCATGATCTGTAAATCGGAACAGAATCCTTTTGTACTCTCTATAACTGATAGTTGTGACCACTCTCTAAGTTCTAAAAAAAAAAAAAAAAAAAAAAAAAAAAAAAAAATTTTTTTTAAAAGAAGGGGGATCTGTGGGAAGCCGGTCTATGTAGTAAAACCTTTGGAGAAATAGGATCAAATTTAGGGCCTGTTATCTGGATTCCCTACGTGACCAATCCAGGCTGAGGCAGTCTTTGTGTTTGGTCCTGGTCACTTGAGCCTCAAAAAGGCTCTGGTACCAGAAGGTAGGTTAATCCAAAATCAACTTGATCCCTCCAAAAAAGGTTATTAGGAGTCATTTAGAGAAACAGAGTCTGTAACAGATATTTTATCTGGATCCCATTGCAAAATCATCGGCAAGTAAAACTGTGTGTATGATTTTTCTGCCCTGCATGTCAGGATGCAGACTGAATGGGTCATCTAAGATAAAAATCTGAGGCTCCTCTTCTGACTCAGTCTTTGATCCCCACCTTTTTTACAATTCTTATTGGAGAGCTTTGAAGTGGTAAACCAGCTTCTATTGAATTGATAATTTCCTCCCTTGATAATTGAAGAAGCCTTAATCTTAAACAAATGCTGATTCCATACTCAGACTAAAACCTGAGTCTTTAGTCTGTATGCAGATTTCAATTGATGAGCATCTCCATAGGATATTTCCTCTCCCGGAATTATAACCTGCTGAATTGGGGTTTGGAATTTGACCATTTGTCTTTGCATTTGTATTCTTTGAACTTCAATGGATTGTACGTGATTTATTGCCCCTTACCAACTGTGACTTCTTCTTTGAGAAAGATATATAATAAACTTCCATGCCCACAGAATTTGGAACAGCATGGGCTAACCACTAGTCTAGTTGTTCTCATTTTCTTTCTCCTGCCTTAACCATCCTATGCCACCACGCCGCTCAGGACCCCTAAAAAATCATATAGAGGCATGGCCCCCTATATGAATGGCGCCTAACGCGGGGGCTTTCTGAACAGTGCGAATACCTTTTCCCCTCAAGCCAAAGCGCTTCCCAAATTCAGGTGGCTAGGAGACTCATCCCCACCCCCCTCCGGTTTCGCTGCTGGCTCACAGAGAGGAGAACGTGAGGGATTCGAGGTGAGTAACTTTTATCTTTTATCTTTTCAATTTAAGACAAACAGAGCACTATGGGGCACAGTGAATCAAAGGAAAGAACTCTTTTTATTGCTATAACTGATTATACCCTCAGGAAATGGGGGGCAAAAATTAGTAAAGAACAGCTCACTAAATTTCTTGATCTTATTAAAAATTGTAGCCCATGGATTCCCTTAGAATTCTGGCAAAAAGTTGGCAATGATTTGAAAACTTATTGTATTGAGCATGGACTAGAACAAGTGCCAGTAAAAGTTTCGTCTGCTGAAAAAACAATTTTGTTATCTGGTCAAAATGCAGAGAATGAAATCTTTAAGGTTTCAATGTTAGAATCAGAGGAGGAGGAAAAGGCTCCTTGTAAATCAAACTGGAACTTTAAAATTCGAAGGAAAAAGCCACAAGCAGCAGACCCTCCCCCACCTAAAAACCTCTCTTCCAAAGAGGAAAGAGAGATAACAGCAGAGGAGCCTCTGCTGCTTGAAGCTCCAATTCCGCAGCCCCAACCCCAGAATATAGGGTTTAAAGGGGCAATAAAAAATGCTCAGAAGGACGGAGACACGTCGTTCTGTTTCCCAATTATTTTTAGAGCAGATGAATTGGATGATGATGAAGAAGTAGCTCCTACATGGGAGCCTCTTCCCTACAAAGTGTTAAAAGAAATTAAGACAGCTTGTGCTTCATATGGTCCTGCTTCTCCATACGCTTTAACTTTGGTGAAAACTTTGGAAGGGCTTTGGATCACTCCCTTTGATTGGAAACATATAGCAAAATATTCCCTTGCTGCAGGGGACTACCTCTTTTGGAAATCAGAATTTGATGGGGTGGCAAAACAGAAGGCAGCCATTAATAAGAAACAGGGCATCAGAGTTACTAAAGAAATGTTACTTGGAATAGATGAATGGGAATTACATGCTGATCAGCTTAATTTACCTAGAGAAGCTCTAATTCAATGTACAAGGTGTGCCTTAGAGGCTTGGAAAAGGATCCCAGCAACTAAGAAACTGTCCACATGTTTGGCTGAGATTAGACAAGGATCAGAGGAAAGATACTCAGATTTTGTAGAAAGGTTAAATCAAGAAGTAACAAAATATACAAATGATGAATATTCAATCCAGATAATAGTCCAAAAGTTTGCCTATGACAATGCCAATAATGTGTGTCAGAGCATGCTTCAAAATATTAAAGAATCTGGGACTATTGATGACTACTTGAAAGCTTGTGAGGACTTTACTCCAGCATATATGCAGGGTATAGTCATCGCAGCAGCCCTGAAAGGAAAAACATATTCTGAAATGATTAAGGGCTCAAAGGCTGCAAAAGGCTCTTGTTCCAATGCCCCTAACTCTTTGTGTCCCAGATGTGAGAAAGGTTACCACTGGAAGAAAAATTGTAATTCCAAATTCCATCGAAATGGTTACAGATTACCTGATAAGAGATTTCAGGGAAGATGGAAAGGAGGCCAACCACTGGCCCCACCAATGACTAAATTTAATCCAAGAATTCATCCTAGTTTAGCCAGTTCCTTGCTAGAATTAATCCATTTTCTGAATAATAAACTTTCTTTTTTCTCCAGATTTCTTTAGCCACGTAAGATATGATTTATTGATCTTTGATAGGATGTCTCATATTTGTTAGAGTATGCGTGAAATGCCCGGGAAATATGTCTTTGAACATTCTGTGTGTCTATATGTTGTGTTTATGTGTCTCTGATCTGTTTGTAATGGTTTTGTTTGTCTGTGATCACAATGGAATTTTGGAGAAAATAAATCTCTCTCTCTTTCTCATTCATTCCGGAGGAATGGGAAGGACAGACAGGAATTTGAGAAATTCAGAAAAATAACATTTCCAATGGATTTCTGAGTATTTTAAACTCTAAAAAATTTAATTGATTAAAAGAAATCATATTCTCTGCTCTCATTAAGGGGAGAGTCAACAAGATAATTTGTCTACTTTTCTTCTTCCATTTCTTACTGGCCATAAGAAAGGGAACAAAGAAATCATAAGACAATGACCGGGGACAGATTTGATCCCACCACCAAATTCTATCAACAGGTTAAATACTGAGATATATATTTAATCAAATTTAACAAGGATTCTAAATGCAATCTAAGAAAATTTTTATTCAGACAGAAAAAGCAATGATTCTGAACTGTGTACTGAGGTATAGAAGTGCAATTTAAAACTTTCTTAGCTAATCAGAATCATCAATTCACCTAAATGCTTAGCTGGGAGTGGTAAAAACCTTTCAGACTGCCACAGGTTTAAACTACCATTAATCACACTGATGTTAGTTAAAATCTTAACATAAATTATTAGAACAATACCATTGGCTTATATTTCATAATTAGATGCCTTTGAACAGAGAATGGTTCATGAAAAAAAATTTAAGCCAAAATTGAATCATCTATGCTGCCTCAGTTTAGCAAAAAAAAAAAAAAAAAAATTTTGGAAAGTCACAAAACATAGTTCCTTTTTCTCAAATCACAGCCCTTTCTCTAATTCATTAGTATGCATGTTTGCTAAGAATTTGAATAGATACTGATGGTATAGTATAACTTTATTGACTAACAGTTAAAAAATGGAATTTCAGTTCATTTTACTTGTGCACAAAAATTATATTGAAGAAGTTATTTATTAAGACTTGCAGTGTGTAAAATACAGGTTTAAATAATCAAATTTGCCAAAAATGCTTATCAAACTGAATTTGAGGATTGCAAAATAGAAGGGTAAAGCTTATAAGGATACTAGTTCATGATTTAAAAGAAATATTTAATCAGGTAGGTGGATTTGTCCTAAGGTATAGAGAGGCCAGACTACAGGTTTTATTCTTCTTTAAGCAGAGGTCTGAAAGAATAATTAGTATATATCTATAGGAAACATTGTTAGGAAGTTTTAATTAGGGACAATTTGGACGTAGTGAAGTTTAAATTAATATTCATTTGGAAGTGATAAATCATCAAGGTTTTAAAATAATCATGCACATTTTATAAATGCAATAACTAAAGAGTTAAAGAGCACAGCCCCTTGAAAAGCTGCTGCAGTCTTTGACAGGTTTCAAAAGTAATTCAACCCCTTCTACACATAGGAGGGAGAGGCTCTGACTATAAATATTTTCAGCAACAGTTTTTACTAACTCAAACTCAGTAAAGGGAAACAATTTATAAGAAGCTAATGTTAATTTTGTAACTTACAGAAATCTGGCTCAACTTCAGTAGCTATCTCTGTTTCAATTAATATCAGAATATGCAAAAAATTATTATTGTGATAACTTTAATCTAATCTTTAAGGTATTAAATCCTAGCCAAATTATGTCGCCTATGTTCACTATTTCACTAGTCCTTAAAGATTAATTGAATAGATTGGGATTAGAATTGAGATTATGATCTAAGAGTCAAAGGTATTAGGAAAAAGATAATTCAAATATTATTAATCTGTTATTATAAATTATTATTGAAAATTCAAATACATTATAACACAAAAAATTAATTTGTATTCTCATAATATTTGTGATTTGTAGTAGTGCATTCAAATCCAGAATATAAAATCATAATAAAATGTATAACCCTCATAACAATTTGATATCATTGTTAATATGTACTTGATTGTGATGGCATTAATATTATTATAATGTCTTTTACTTTGTAGTGATATTGATGCAATTAAAACTAATTAACAAAATTGTCAATATTATAACATATTATAATGAAGAATGCATTTAACTAGAAATACTGATCATCTCAGTAATCATAAGGGACCTGAAATAAAACAATTATTTGCAAATGTAAAAATATTCCAAAGTACCTGGTTGCAAATTTTGAAATTTTTAAAATCAATAATCTTTGAAGACTAATTTTATATCAAGATCAAAACATGTAAAATTTACAAGTACAATAATTTAAATAGTCAAAAAAAAAAAAAAAACTGCTAGTGAGGAAAGGAATTTTCCTTGCTTCTAAAAAACTTAGAACTTCTAACAAACTTATTAGCCCCTTCCTTAAAGTAAATTTAGAACCTAAAGGGGTAATTAGTAGCCTTATTGAATTATGATGCGATGTAGACAATAATGTTGCAAGCAAGCAAAGCTATTACTAATATTGAGTTTTAAGGAAATTGTTATTGAATGTTATCAAATCATGTACCTTACTTTGTAAAAACTGAGAATATATGTTCAAATATGTGTAAAAGCTATTTGTTAAAAATTGATCATGCCTATTTGCAATAATATATGATTTGTATTATGAACAAAAAGTTTTAAGTAAACTGACTATCACAATAAGTTAAGGGACTAACCAGCCCCTGCCTCAACCCTCTCTAATCAAGAGAACAGTAATGAAAACTTAATTCCAAGCAAAGTTGTTCACTCTTTTTCTATAATTACTGGAAAGAATTACTAGATAATTTATTCATTGAGAAATTGTTGAAAAAATTTGTTTATCATATTTTGTAACATTATAATTTTTCATTGTGCATGTAAATCTTGGAAACCTTACAAATTTTATTGTAATAATTACTGTTTAAGGTAAAAGTCATTGGATTTGCAATTGATATTACTCATTTATGGATCATTGAATTGGATTCACCATTCAAAAGAATGATATCACTGATAAATAATCTCTGACTCTTACCTCAAGTCAAACAATGTTATACTCCCTTCCCTCCTTTTTCCTTATTCAAAGCAAAGTGATATAAAAATTGAAGCCCCAGAAATTTGAATATGTAAAGCAAGGCAATATGTTCCACTGTTTACTTATGAAACTGGTACCCATCCCAAGTGTTGTTTCAGTGAAAGTTAGTTTGAACCTCTTATAAATTAATTTATTTGTATAACTTCTGACCATCAATTTGAATAAATAATTACACATACAAAGAAACAAATAATACCACAGAATTATAATATGGGGATCGAGGTTTTATTCATACAGGAAACGGATCTGAGTTTTGGGTAAAAGACATTTCACTAAATCTAAACTATATATGTAT
>NW_025377073.1:0-2750 GCF_016433145.1 Gracilinanus agilis
AGAAAATATGATTATTATATTTATTTATTACTATATATAATATAAATAACATAATAATAATAAAAATTAGAAAAATATACACTATTCAGTTTAATAATGAGAGCATATAGAATACTTAAACAATCCCATCCAAAAAAAAGAAAGAAAATGAACAAACCATCAATGAACTCACTAAGAAAAAGGCCAATTATATGCACTAGTGAATACTACCAAACATTCAAAGAACATGACTTAATACTACATAAACTCTAAAAAAATTGAAGAGGAAATCCTTCCAAACTCTTTTTATAAACCAAATATGGTATTGATCCCTAAACCAGGAAGAGTTGAAACAGAAAAAAAATAGTATAGACCAATTTTCCTAATGAAAATTGATGCAAAATTAAAAAAATACTAGAATGGAGATTACATCATTATATTACAAGAATCATATGCCAGAATCAGATGGGTTTTATATTAGCAATGCAGGGATGGTTCAATATTAGGAAAACCATCAACATAATTGACCATATCTTTAATAAAACCTACAGAAACCACCAGATTATTTAAATAGATGCAGAAAAAAAAAAACATTTGACAAAAGACAACACCCATGTTTATAAAAGCATTAGAAACATAGAAATAAATGGAACTTTCCTCAAAGTGATACATGGCATCTATTTAAAACCATCAACAAGCATTATCTCTAATGGGGATATGATAAATCCTTTCTGAATAAAATCAGGAGTAAAACCATGGGTGTTCATCTCTAATATTAACTTAATATTATACTAGAAATGATCACTATAATAATAAGTGCAGGAAAAGAAATTGAAGGAATTAGAATAGGCAATGAAGAAACAAAGTTATTACTGTTTGCAAATGATATAATAATATATCTAGAGAACCCTAGAAAATGAACAAAAAAGCTAATAGAAATAATTAACAGCTTCAGCAAAGTCTCAAGATACTATATCCAAACAAAGCATCAGCATTTTTATTTACCACCAACAAAACTCAATAGCAAGAGATAGAAAAGAAAGTTCTATTCAAAATAACTGTAGACAATATAAAATACTTGGGGGCATACATATGAAAACAAACCCAGAAATTACATGGACACAATTAGAAAATACTCTTCACATGAATAAAGTTAGACCTATACAATTGGGAAAAAACAATAAGAAGAAAAAGATTAATTGCTCATGGATTGGCTGAGCCAACACAGTAAAAATGACAATCCTACCTAAATTAATGTTCCTATTCAGTGCCATACCAATCAAAATACCCAAAAATTTTTTTCACAGAACCAGAAAAAAATGACAAAATTTATCTGGAAGAACAAAAGGCCAAGAATATCAGGGGAATTAATAATAATAATAATAATAATAATAATAATAATAATAATAATAAAGAATGAGTATGCCTGGGCTTACACGATCTCAAACTATACTATAAAGTGTTAGTCATCAAAATAATGTGGTACTGACTAAGAAATAGAGTGGTAAATGAATGGAATAGATAATTGACACACTGCAGTTAATATTCATAGAAACTTAATGTTCCATAAACTGAAAGATCTGAGCATTTGGGAAAAGAACTTATTTGACAAATCATGAAAGCACTATTCACAGCCAAAGAAGGTATCATTGGAGTTTGAACACAGATCAAAGCATGTCATTTTCTACTTATTTCCTTCCTGATATTCCTGTTGTTTTTATGATATGTACCTTCTACAATGACATGAGCAATGTGGAAATACATATTATATGAAATAAGTATTACTTGAAAGAAACCTATATCAGATTATTCACCTCCTCAGGGAGAGAGGGATGGAGGGAGAAAAATCTGAATTTTAAAATGTTAAAAAACAATTGTCAAAAATTATTCCTACATGTAACTGAAAAAAATGGGGTTTGGGGGGAAATCACATCAAAAGTGTATAAACTCTATCAGATAATTCCCAAGTATAAAACATTGAGTATAGATTTTATGATTGCCCAAGAAAAAAGGACCAGCCTACCTAAGTTGACTACTAGATGATGGAATGTTTGCCCACAGTCACTCATGTAAATTACTACTAAGCAATGAAGGGAGGGCAGAATACTTAGTAGAAGATGTATCCACACTGAAAAAATAAAAATTAATGTTCATCTGAAAAATGAAGACAGCATTATTTTTAAAGTTAAAATTGTACTTCCAGGGTAAAAATAATTAATTAATGAAATAATTAAGAAATAAAGCAAAAATTATTACTTTCCCTAGAATAAGTACTGGACTTGGATTCAAGAGATCTGGGATTTTTCTAGTGCTATCAGCATTCAACTGTGTCATCAAGGATGATAAAGATAGAGAGAAGACAAACATTTAGTAAATGCCAACCAAGTGGGATAAACTTTATACAAATATCTCATTTGTTCCTCAAAATAATCCTGGGAGGTCTGTGCTATTATGGTCCCCATTTACAGTTAAGGAAACTGAAGCAGACAGGATTTGAATGACTAACCCTGTGTCACAAAGCTAGGAAGTATCTGTGGGAAAATGTGAATTCAAGTCTTCCTAACTCTAGGCCCAATACTCTATCAACTAAGAGACCTAGAACATATTTAAAATTATTTTTAAACCCTTGTCTTCTGCCTTCAGGACTAAACCTATGATCACCAAGTTCCTTACAACTCTTTTTTAAGTCTATAAAGCTAATTTATTTCCATTTCTTCCTTGCTTCCTTTCTCTCTCTCTCTCTGTCTCTGTCTCTCTCTCTCTCTCTCTCT
>NW_025377074.1:0-3222 GCF_016433145.1 Gracilinanus agilis
ATTATTTCCAAAGAGCAGAACAAAACTAGGGGGAATGAATCCCTCAAGCAGTAATGCAATCCAGCCTTTGGCATTATGCAGTATTGAAATATAGTAGCATGGATGATTCAGAGGAGCAGATGAAAAATCCCAAACCACCTTACATAGTTGCAGAAGCAGAAATTGGTTGTAGGTTGCAATCCTTTCATTTCAAAAGCCAAGGGAGAAAAACAGAAAGCATAGCTACATCCAGGTGTATAAACAGAAGTATAGACTATCAGAGTTTGTGAAAATGAGTTGAATAGAGAACATATATTTTTTTCCAAGTAGGCTACTTCCTACTAACTATTTAAGGTATAAATTTGTCCATAGCAATGAAAATAAAGGGAAAAAAACAGTTTTCTTTCCCTTGTTTATTTTTTATAATTTTTTTTAAAAACCTTCCATCTTAGAATCAATACTGTGTATTGGTTCTAAGGCAGAAGAGTGGTAAGGGCTAGGCAATGGGGGTAAGTGACTTGCCCAGGGTCACACAGCTAGGAAGTATCCAAGGCCAGGTTTGAATCTAGGACCTCCTGTCTCTTGGGCTTGGCTCTCAGTCTACTGAGCCACCCAGCTTCTCCCCCTTTCTCTCTTTTATAAAAGAGAATATTAAAGACCCAATAATGAATGACACTGTATTATTTGTATTAATGTAGTAGGTGTGGAGGTAATAAAGTGTTTGAATTGGATGACCTCTGAAGTTCTTTCCAATCAGCAAATGTATGCATATAGAAAGGGGATGGTTATGGACTGTAAAAGGTCAGAAAATTTATATTAAAAATTGTGTTGACATGTTATCTGGAAAAATAAAAATAATTTTTTTAAAAAGGGGATGGTTTTAAAGACTGACCTCTTGTGTGATAGGCCCAATATCTACTCCCATTTCCCTATAGCATAGTCGAGACTCACCTTGCTTGGAAGGGAGTGATTAAGCCATAAGTTTGGAAGGGTAGTTTGGGATTTGATAGTGAAGGGATTTAAATGTCAAATAGAGGTGTTAATATTTAATCCTGGAAGTAACAGGGAACTAGAGTTTACTAAGTAGATGTATGACGTAGTAAGATTTTCATTTGAGGAAAATTAATCTAATATTTGTTAAGGGCCCACTATTTATAATGGGTCACGTGCTTTAATTGTAGAATACTTCATCCCTGCCTTCAAGGAACTTGGCATATATGTGGAGAAATAAGACTTTAGTATGAACTTCTGAAGTACAGAGCAGGAGATGAGTGCCACTAAAGAGGGGCAGATAATGCTACAAGAGTCCAGAATGGGGGAGGACCAAAGCAAACTTTGAAGGGAGAAAGGAAGAGGTAGCATTTGTGTTGGACTTTGGATGATAAGCAGAAAGTGAAGATGTGGTGGAAAGAAAATTCCAAGCAGAATAATTCCAAGAAATTCCCAAGAAATTTTCTGGGAACAGAAGGTTCTTTTACAAAACTAGCTGGGATTGCAGAGACTGGGGCATGTTCTGGTTCCCTCTGTGCTGGGTATAACAGAAGTGACTGAAGGGGTGACAGTAGTGATGCTGTTGTGAGAAGGATTACTTAGTTATTATTTGACCTAGCAGGAAGGGCTTGAGAATTCCAAATGGAATGGGGAAGCAGGAAGCAGAAAGCTAGTAACTAGCAAGCAAATGACAAGAGTTTGTAACAAATTTAATTAAGGGAACTATGGTAAAGGATGGGAATAGGGGTTTCTACACTTCCAGACTAAGGGCAAACCACAGGGTCAGGGGAGGGACTTATCTATACTGAACTGAGACCTAAACAAGGCAGAGCCCAAAGGATAGCAGGACTGAAGTGCGTATCCTCACAGCAGAGTCCTGACACACTCTAGCGATGTTGTAGCTCCTCCAGGACCACTAGATGTAGTCTTTCAGGTGGATAGATTCTGGGAGCTAACCCAACCCAAGTTAACCTGCAACTCAGGTTGGGATTAATAGTCTCTACCAAAATCTCCTACAAGTAGATCACAGTCTTCCTTCAGGATCCCAGGGAATTGGTACAAACTCCACTTCCTCTGAAGTCTCCCAGGGTCAGTTACAACTTGTCCCAACCACCATGGAGTCTGTCTCAGAGAGAGGCCACTTCCTGCTTCCCCATTCCATTTGGAATTCTCAAGCCCTTCCTTCTAGGTCTCCTAAATAATAACTAAGTAATCCTCATCACAACAATGTCTTAAGGAAGGCCTCTGTGGGTGGGACAGAGCTCAACTTCTCTGTTCTCAGTCAACAGGACCAGGTCACCTGGGAGGTGTCATCCTGACTGGAGCTCTGGGTAGCTTCCACATTCTGTTTGCCTCACTTGAAGGAGAGGAAAGAAGGGAGTACCTCTGCTATGGCAGGAGTTAGGGAGAGGGGTGTAAGAGGAAGGAGTCTACACTTGGCTGTATTTCTGTGTTTCTTATATACTTTTACTGTAACTAAGTTTTTTACTCCAAAACATGTATTCTTTGGATGTATCTTCTTCATTAGAAGAGATATTACTGTACCAGTCTTTGAAAAGACTTGAAATTTCAAGAGAGCACTAAATTTACCTTTGTAATTATGCTTTTCTCAGTCTAATATTGAAGTTAATTAAATTCCCAGAGTACATGCTAGAATAATACGTGTATTGGCAAGAGCAGGAGAATATTGAGTAACAGGGGAAACAAGTTTAAGATTTAAAAATTTCCACAAACAAAATCAAAACATGTCATCTGAAATGTGAATTGCTGCTAACTGTACTTCAATCCAAGGTACCATATAAACAGAAAACCCAATTAAACCTAAGAAATGGAAATTAACATCATATTTGTTTGGTAACTATGGCCATTCCTGAAATTTAAGAATTGGTATACAAATATCAAATGTGGCTCGTTTATTTTAATAAACTGCTTCTGTAAAATGAACCTTCATTTTTTTCAGGGTTGAAAACAGTATAATTTTGACTTGAGTCAAATGTTATATTTCTTAGACATTGTTGAGATTTCTTGATCATCTCTGATAATCTGATAAGGACAGTTTAGTTGATAAGGAAATAATGGGACATGAAGATCTTTTACTTCATGCTTCCAGCTCTGTCTCCAGGACCATGGAGTTTATTATATATGTTTCAAGACTCATTTCACACAAAAGAACCCCTCCCCCCAAAACTTTGCAGATGCGCAGAAGTTATGTCATATCAAAACACAAAAAGTCTCATTGGCTTCAGAACAGAC
>NW_025377075.1:0-3203 GCF_016433145.1 Gracilinanus agilis
GAAGGAAGGAAGGAAGGAAGGAAGGAAGGAAGGAAGGAAAGAGCTTGCATTTTGGTATTCCCTCGTTCTGAAATTGTTTCCCAGCTCAGACTTTTTTTTCTCCTTTGCTCACTTTAGGGGATTTTTTTTTCTGACCTTCTCCACATGCTGAAGCTCAGTTTATGCCTAGGGTGGAAAGAGTATTGTTACTTGGTTCCTTTTGATGCAATATGTACTGGATCGTTCTGGATTATATTATTTGGCTGCCAGCTCTCCCATGTTTTGTAAACACCAGGTTATTATCTCCTTCCACTGAGATTCTCCTAGATGTGCTTGTGCTCTCCTACTCCTCACAGTCCTCATTGTGTTCTGGGTTTCTTCTCTGTATGTTCTGGCCTACTTTTTACATTTCTGGTTTAGCTGCTCTCCCCTCTCACACACAAAAGGAGAGGTCTTCCTACTCTTCTATGTTTTCTCTTGCTGAAACTGCTTCACTCTCTTGTTGGTTCTATAACTCCAAAAGAACTCTCTCTCTATTTCTGGCTCTTTCTCTGCCTGTCTCTCCTTTTACCCTATGCCTCCTCACAAGTGTTTTCCTTCTGACTACCACCTACCTCAATCTTAACTCTCTTCTATCATATACAAACTCATTCTTTTATCCCCTGCCACTCCTAGCTCCCCATCTTGGATCTGAAGATCAAATACTCTGTTCCACTTTGTTCTTTCCACTAGGAATGCTTGCAAGTCCTCGATTTTATTAAATATCAATTTTTCACCAGAAAGATTATGTTCAGTTCTACTCGGTAGGTGATTTTGTTTGTAATCTTATATCCATTAATTTCTAGATTATCATATTCCACGTCAGCCAGACCTTTAATGAAAAAGCTGCTAAGTCCTGTGTAATTCTAACTGTGGCACTATGATATTTGATTTCTCCCCCTGGCTGTTTATTATAATGTGACCTTCAACTAAAGCTCTGGAATTTGACTGTAATAGAGTCTTTCTTTTTCTATTTTATTAATTAAAAAATTATGATAGTTTTCTTTGATAATTTATTGTAATATGGTGTCTAGGACATTTTTTTTAATCTTGGATTTCAGATAGTCCTATAATTATTAAATTATCTTTCCTGTATCTCTTTATTCTGAATAAACCAGTTTTCGCTAATAATATATTTTATATTTTATTCCATTTTAAATTGTGTTTTATTGTTTCTTGATATCTCATGAAGTCATTAGATTGCATTCAGCCAATTCTAATTTTCAATGAGTTACTTTTTATATATATTTCACCCCATTTTTATTCTTCCTTTTCCAACTTGTTGAATCTTTTTTCATTATTCTCTTGTATTCTCATTTATTTTCCAAATTTTTCTTCTACAAGTTATATGTGATTATTAAAATGACTTTTGACCTCCTCTAGTAGTGTTGTTGTTGCTCCTGATAGGATTTCACTTTTTCCTTTGAGCTTTTTTATGTAGCTATTTTGGCCTTATTACCCTTTTTTAGTTTGTGATTTGATTTTACCTGTCACCTCAATAGCCTTTAATGATGAGAATATATTTTAATTTTGCTCATTTCCAGCTTATTTCTTAACTTTTACTTTCTTGGTAAATTTGGACTCTGCTCCTGAGGAAAAAGGGTTAATGTACCAGGCTTCTTGTGTTGGGTTATGAGGAGAGTTAGGTTCCTGTGGGATGGCACCAGGATTGGGGTGCTTTGCTGCAAAGCATGGAAATCCTGCTACAAACATGGTCTAGTAAGGCTTGCTTGCCTTGACTTTTTGTCTGCACTGAATTGCACTCCCATTTTATCTTAAGTTACATAATAGATATGTACTAAGAAACTTCTAAATTTTCTTTGGGTGGAAAAATGTTTCACTCCATTCTTTTGTTTGTTTTTCCATTCCAGAAATTATTTCTAGGCATTTAAAAATAATTTTTTGAGGTGAATTTTAGTGAACTCAGGAAATTTTATCCTTATTTATAATATTGGCTCTGCATTTCTCAACATAAGTTTTTACAAGCTCTTTTCTAATTATTTGGCATTATATAAGTTTAAAATGCTTAGCCACAACAAAAAAAGGGCTGCTATAAATATTTTTGTGCATATAAGGCATTTTCTTTTATTTTATCTCTATGTGGTATAGTTCTAGTAAGGGTATTGCTGGTTCAAAGGATATGTACAGTTGTATAACCCTTTGGCCATAGTTTCAAATTATGCTCAAACGAGATTGAAACATTTCAGAATTCCACCAACAGTATATTCATATGTGGGTGTATATATATGCAAATATGTACATATATGTAATAAATAAATTTGAATTTTAAATAAAAATTAAATTTTGTCAAGTTCCCCATTCCATGCATTTTGGAAATGAGACTTATCAGTGAAACTTTTTTGTTTCCAATATATTACTTTTTATTTTTTTGGCTTTAATGGGTTGGTTTGTGCAAAAGCTTTTTAATTAAATACCAATTAAGTTATTCATTTTGCATCCTGTGATTCTCTCTATCTCTTGTTTGGATGTATAACGATCCCTTTTGTGAATCTGAAAAATAGTTGTTTGTTTTACCAATGTTCCCTTAATTTGCTTGTGATATCATCCTTTCTGTATATATCAGTGATGGGCAAACTATGGCCCCTGGGCCAGATGCAGCCCCCTGAAATGTTCTATCTGCCTACAAATTATTCCTAATCTGAAGAATACAATGAGTACGATACAATACAATGAAACTTTGAAAGAGTTGCCTTAGAAACAGACTGACAGATGAGCATTTCCTTTCCTTTGCCCCCTCTTTAAGAACTTTGCCCATCACTGGTCTATATCATTTATCAAATTTTAGTGTCTTGGTATATGGTATGGGATGTCTGTATTTTCATTTTTTCTGCCAGATAGTAATCCATTTTTATCTGCAGTATTTGTTTAGTAGAGAATTATTGATCTAATGGCTCGAATACTTGAGATTATCAAATATATTGCAGTCATCTACTTATAAATATCATATACACAAAAAGTTCCATTGAAAAACCACTTTATTTCTCACGCAGAACCAGATTGTTTTGTGATTACAATATAGTAGTATAGTTTGACATTTTGATTACTGTTACCGTCCTTTAACTTTTTTTTTATTCTCTTGCTAGTATTGAATTTTTGTTCCACAGATTAATTATATTATTATTATTTCCAGCTGAATAAAATAATTATTTTATATTTTCAATAGT
>NW_025377076.1:0-4637 GCF_016433145.1 Gracilinanus agilis
CCTTCCTTCCTTCCTTCCTTCCTTCCTTCCTTCCTTCTTTCCTGTCCTAGTAACAACTCTAAGACAAAAGGCCAAGGGCTAGGCAAATGGGGTTAAATGTCTTGTCCAGGGTCACAGAGCTAGGAAGTCTTTGAGGCCAAATCTGAACCCAGATCTCCCTAACTTCAGACATAGAGCTCTATCCACTAAAGTCACCTAGCTACCACTGGTCAAGTTTCTTTACCTATAAAATGAAGTTACAGAGAGGCAGATTTAGGCTCAATAGAAGAAAAAGCTCCCTAAAAGGGCTATCTCAAAGTGGTATGAATGAATGAATAAGAAAGCATTTATTAAGCCCTTATTGTTTACTAAGTACTGTGCTAACTTCGGGATTGCAAATAGGAAAATCAAGCCAGTCTGGACTCTCAAGGAAATCACATTTAATTGGGAAAGACAGTGAACAAAAGGATATTTACCTATAAGACCTATGGAAATACCTGAAGAAACAGTTCCATAATGGGATGGGTAGCAAGGCCCGGAGGTTACATAGATGTCTGAAATGACAGTTCTAGGATAATACGGAGCCTGGAGAAAGAGCAGATGACAAAGCCTGGTGGTACTCAACTCATCAGAAAGACTGGAGCTGTTGACTCCCATGTCATCTATGATCTGTGAGTAGGCATGAAAACTAATAAAGGGGGAAAGAAGGCAAAATAGGAAGATGTCCCTGATGGTAGCTCTTTTCACCACCTATGATCTCTGGATGGGTTTTAGAACTGGATATCTGATTTTACAGATGAGAAAACTGAGGCACAGAGAAATGAGGTAAGTTTACCAAGGTTGTCCAGGGAACAGATAGAAGAGATGGGACTCAAAACCAAGACTTTGGACCCTAAATCCAGTGCTTTGGCCATTGTACCACACAGACTCCCCAGGTGAGACTGGAAGATTATTTATTACATATAGAACACTCCAAGTGAGAGATGTTAATGGTCTGAGAAAGAGCAGAAGTTGACTGATTGGGGAGCAGGAAGCAGGGAACAACAATGGCAGACACAAAACTGGCATCTTAAAGTTTTTTGGTTGTTCAATTGTTTTCAGTCATACTTGACTCCTCATAACTCCATTTTTTCTTGGCATAGATACTGCAATGGTTTACCATTTCCTTCTCTAGCTCATTTTATTTGGAAAATTTTATTTAATTGATTAATTTAGAATATTTTTCCATGGTTGCATGATTCGTGTTCTTTCCCTCCCCTCCCATAGCCAATGTGCAGTTCCATTGGGTTTTACATGCCATTGATCAAGACCTATTTCCATATTATTGATATTTGCACTAGGATGATCGTTCAGAGTCTACATCCCCAATCATATCCCCATTGAACCATGTGATGAAGCAGTTGTTTTTCTTCTGTGCTTCTGCTCCCACAGTTCTTTCTCTGGATGTGGTTAGTGTTCTTTCTCATAAGTCCCTCAGAATTGTCCTGGGTCATTGCATTGCTGCTAGTAGAGCAGTCCATTACATTCGATTGTGCCACAGTGTATCAGTCTCTGTGTATAAGATTCTCCTGGTTCTCGGATTCTGGAATGGTTTGCCATTTCCTCTTCCAAAGAAGAAGGTTAGAAAGGGAGGTTAAATATAATGCCCAGGGAAAGATGGCTAATAAATGTCATGGGTGGGAAGTGAGAGATATCACTGGGGTAGGAGCAACAAGATTTGTCTGATTCTGATTCAGAAGGAAACATTGGAGATGTAATTGAGGCATAAGGCTATTGAGGTAGCTTCTACCAGACCAAGAAGCATAGAACTATAGGATCACTAGACTGGATAAATTCAGAGATAAAGGGGACCTCAGAGGACATCCAGTCATTTTACAAATAGGGAAACTAAGACCCAGAGAAATGAATTGCCCAAGGTCACAAAGGAAAATCTAAGGGTTAAAACAAAGTCTTGAAGGCAGCTAGGTGGCTCAGTGGATTAAGAACCAGACCTAGAATTGGGAGATCCTGGGTTCAAATCTGGCCTCAGATACTTCCTAGTTGGGTGACCCTGGACAAGTCACTTAAGCCCCATTGCCCAGCCCTTACCACTCTTCTGCCTTGGAACCCATACTCAGTATTGATTCTAAGATGGAAGGTAAAGGTTTAAAAAAAAACAAAACAAAGTCTTCATTCTTGCTATACTCCACCTCCCAAGATTCTGTTCATTTTCTTTTATAGATTTGTTGGATCAATCTCTGCTGGACTCAACATCTCCAGGGGTCCTGGGATCAGTGGGAAGGGGAAGATGGTGGTCTAAGACTTTCTCAGAGCTAGCCAGAGGCCCTACATTTCCATTTTTGCTACTTATTAACTGTGTGTCTTTGAACAAATTATTTAATCTCTCTAGGAGTCAGTTTCCTCATCTTTAAAATGGGGGGATTGGGCAAATGGGACCCAAAGGTCCCTTCAGAGCTCTACATCTTCAAATGCTCTGAAGGGCCTTCTCCACAGGGCATATCTTTCAGCTAGTCAGAACTCCTACATTCCAGGGCTGGGCTTTTTCAGTCTGCTGCCTGGCTCTTCAGTCTCCCCACTTATCCCATCTGCCTCATTTAAGGAGGACAGGACTCTTCTCTTCACCACAGTATGTGGTTAAGAAAACAATTACTTCCCAATCCAGAGGTATTGATTTGGAAGCCATAAGGCGAGGACTGCCTAGTGATTGTTTAGTGAGAAAGGGAGGCGGAAACAGAAACTTCTCTATTTCTTCTGCAGGGGAAATGGAGGGAGCCAAGGGAAACTTGGGTGTTTTTCTTATTTCAGTGCTGGGCTGAATCCCACAGAGGCTCCTTCTCTCCATGTTTCTCTTTTTGGGGAAAGATTCGGAAGAAATAGCACAGTTTCAGAGTCTCAGGTTTGGGAAATAGTCTCACCTTATTACTATCACTAAGAGTACTTTATATAATACTCTAGTCTTGGAATCTGGAAGACATGGGTTCAAATACTGCTTCTGACACTAACTTTGTGACCATAAAAAAGCCAATGAACTTCTCTGGGCCTCAGTTTCCCCATCTATAAAATGAAACTAATAATACATAGGGTCCTTTTCTCAGGGGCAATTAGGTGGTGCAATATAAAGAGTCAGGAGGACCCAAGTTTAAATTTAGCTCTAGACACTTACTAGCTGTGTGACCCTGAGCAAGTCACTTTACCCTGTTTGCCTCAGTTTCCTCTTATGTATAATGAGCTGCAGAAGGAAATGGCAAACCATTTTAATATCTCTGCCAAGAAAACCCCTAATGGAGTCACTGAGAGTTGGACATGATTGAAATGACTGAAGAACAATATGAGCCTTAAAGAGGGGTAATGTGTATAAAGATTCATGAAACCTTCAAGTTCCATTTTTTATCATCATTGTTGTTACCATCATGATTATCATTTTCTTTTTTTCTTTTTTAAACCCTTATGTTCCATATTAGAAGCAATCCTGGGTATTGGTTCCAAGGTGGAAGAGTGGTAAGGGCTAGGCAATGGGGATGAAGTGACTTACCCAGGGTCTCCCAGCTAGGAAGTGTCTGAGGCCAGATTTGAGAATCATCATTTTAATCGTCACCATTTTGACCATCATCCTTGTCAATTTGGTCATTATCATAATACTCCATTCCCTGAGCATAGTAATTTATGCTTTTCTAAGTTTTTTCCTATTCATTCATTCACTCACTCTCTACTATGCTTAGAACTTGTGTTAGGAGGAACTGGGGGAAGAAGCAAATTTGAGCTCAGACATGGTCCCCGCTGTGATGGAGCTCTGACAAGTCATAGATGCAATGTTAGCTCCCAAGGGGGTTCGAGAGGTTCAAACAAAGTGCTGTGTGAGGTGGGAGGGGGAGAGGCTGTTAAGCAACCTGGAGGCTGGTGCAGGGGATCAGGGAAGACTTCCAGAATGTAGCAGTACTGAGGAAGATCTCTGGAGGCTGCATGGGAAGGAATTCAACAGGAACCAGAGAGGAAGCAAAGATATTCCAGGAATAGGGAGTGTAAGAACAGACATACAAATGGTAGAATAATTATATCTTGAGTCTCCCAAGATCCTAAGGTAGCCCACAGACCAGGTGTCATTCTGAGTATTTTACAGATGAGGGAAACTAAGGTGCAGAGAGGTTTAAATAGTTTGCCCAAGAGTGCATGATAATGAATTTAATCTCAACAAGCATCCATTTCAATATGCAAAAGACAGAAAAGAAGATTGCATATGGAAATACAAATTTTTAATGTAGTTTTTAAGTATATATGAAATTTAACATTATAACAACAAAATTTCCCTACTCCTCTGGGTCCCGTCTGAATCTTTCTGCTCTCTTCTCTGTGTGTATGTGTTTTTAAAGCATTTCATTGATACTCTTTTCCCTTTTTTCTCTTTTTGGATCTCTATCACTATCTATTAATTACTCTGTTCTTTGTAAAACTCCTCTGGAATAAATAAGTGCAATCCAACAAAATAATTCAACATATTAACTAAGAAAAGTACAGAATGAGTTGGTGGTAGCATCAGATTTTGAATCTCTTGATTCCTGGATCCATGTTCTTTCCCCCTCCCCCTCTCTCTCTCTCCCTTCCTTCACTCTCTCCTTCCTTCCCTCCTCTCTTTCTCTCCCTCCTTCCTCCGTCCTTCCCTC
>NW_025377077.1:0-1091 GCF_016433145.1 Gracilinanus agilis
ATGATTTTCCAAGATCAGTTAGTTAAAGAACAAATAATAGAAACAATAATTTCATTGAAGAGAATGACAATGATGAGACATCCTACCAAAATCTGTGGGATGCAGCTAAAGCATTACTCATGGGGAAATTTCTATTCTTTAATGCATATATTAACAAACTAGAGAGTGCAAAGATAAATGAATTGGACATGTAAATAAAAAAACTAGAAAGGGAACAAATTTTTAAAAACCCAGTTAAAAACTAAATTAGTGATTATGAAAATTAAAGAAGTTAATAAAATTGAAAGTAAAAGAAATATTGAATTAACAAATAAGAATAGAAGCTGGTACTTTGGAAAAATAAATAAAATTCACAGATTAAAATCTAATTATAAAAACAAAAGAAAACCAAATTATCAGTATCAAAGATGAAAAGGGAGACCTCACCTCTAATGAAGAGAAAATTAAGGCAATCATTAAAAACTATTTTCCCCAATTATATTGCAATAAATATAGCAATCTAGGTGATATGGATGAATATTTACAAAAATATAAATTGTCTAGATTAACAGCAGAAGAAATAGAATACTTAAATAATCCCATATCAGAAAAAGAAATTGAACAAACCATCAAAGAACTCCCTAAGAAAAAATCCCCAGGGCCTGATAGATTCACAAGTAAATTCTACCAAACCTTCAAAGAACAATTAATCCTAATACTATACAAATTATTTGACATAATAAGCAAAGAAGGGATTCTACCAAACTCCTTTTATGAGAAAAATATGGTACTGATCTCAAATCCAGAACAAAAACAGAGAAAGAAAACTATAGATCAATCTCCTTAATGAACATAGATGAAAAAATCTTAAATAGAATATTAGCAAAAAGACTCCAGCAAGTGATCATGAAGGTTATTCATTATGATCAGGTGGGATTTATACCAGGAATGTAAGTATGGTTCAATATTAGGAAAACCATCCACATAATTAACCATATCAACAACCAAACCAACATAAATCACATGATTATATCAATAGATGAAAAAAAAAAAGCCTTTGACAAAATACAACACTCATTACTATTGAAAACACTAGAAAATATAGGAATAGA
>NW_025377078.1:0-1166 GCF_016433145.1 Gracilinanus agilis
TTTTTCTTATTTGGTTAGTAGTATAATTCCTAATATTAAGGTCCCATATCCATTTAGAATTTATTTTGGATTAGACAGTAGGCTACTGATCTAAGCCTAGTTTTCAACTGTTTTCTGTTTAACACATTAATTTTTTTAATAAAGAAAAATTTCATGACTAAGTAATATATGTGTTCTGATTTATCAAACAAATGTATGAAGTCTCATTAAAACAGGTTCTGCCTTGTCTTGTCTTTTCCATTGACTTGCTTCTCTATTTTTTAACTAGTCCTTTATGTTTTGATGACTGCTTCTTTTTTTTTCAAACATTTATTAATATTCATTTTTAACATGGTTACATGATTCATGCTCCTCCTTTCCCCTTCGCACCCCTCACTCCCCTCACCCATGGCCGATGCACATTTCCACTAGATTTGTCATGTGCCCTTGATCAAGACCAATTTCCAAATTGTTGGTAGTTGCATTGGTGTGGTAGTTTCGAGTCCACACGCTCAATCATGTCCACCCCGACCCATGCATTCAAGCAGTTGTTTTTCTTATATGTTTCCTCTCCTGCAGTGTGGGTAGCGTCTTTACCATAAATCTCTCAGAAATGTCCTGGGTCATTGTATTGCTGCTGGTACAGAGGTCCATTACATTCAATTTTACCATAGTATATCAGTCTCTGTGTTCCAAATTCTTCTGGCTCTGCTCCTTTCACTCTGCATCAATTCATGGAGGTCTTTCCAGTTCACATGGAATTCCTCTAGTTTATTACTCCTTTGAGCACAACAGTATTCCATCACCAGCATATACCACAATTTGTTCAGCCATTCCCCAATTGAAGGGCATACCTTCATTTTCCAGTTTTTTCTACCACAAAAATCACACCTATAAATATTTTTGTACAAGTCTGTTTATCTGTGATCTCTTTGGGGTACGAACCCAGCAATGGTATGACTGGATCAAAGGGCAGGCATTCTTTTATAGCCCTTTGAGCATAATTCCAAATTGCCTTCCAGAATGGTTGGATCAGTTCACAACTCCACCAGCAATGCATTAATGTCCCAGTTTTGCTACATCCCCTCCAACATTCATTACTCTCCCCTTCTATCATTTTAGCCAATGTGCTAAGGTGTCAGGTGATACCTTAGAATTGTTTTGATTTCCATTTCTCTAATTATTAG
>NW_025377079.1:0-1345 GCF_016433145.1 Gracilinanus agilis
AGGAAGGGAGGAGGGAGGAAAGAAAAAAAAAACATATATCAAGTATTTGCTATATACCAGCATAGAGCTAAGCACTGGGAATAAAAAGATAGTCCCTGCCCTCAAGGAGCTTATATATAGTCATGGAAAATAACATTATTTTAAAAAGTGATAAAAAAAAAATCAAGGTGGAAATCATCTAGAGAGTTAGACTTGGTCTCCAAAATAAAGTTGGGAGAGAAAGAACCATCAACTGGGGAAGGATAAACAGATGGAGGTTAAGTTCTCTATCAGGTAGTGGGATGGATCATGTTTTCATGGAATGATTAGACTGAAGGATGAAAATAAGATGACACTAAAGATTGTGCCCAAGGGTAAATGGAACTTGGTTGCCAGCCTCATCCTTCCTCCTCAGCATATGTACACACATACATGCACAAGTGTGTACATGCATACACATAAATGTGTACACATGCACACATATAGCTAAAGGAGGTAAATGGCACTGTGAAAAAACCTTAGGATATGGATTTAGGCAACATGTATTCATATCTTTTCTCTGTCACTGACTACCTTCATGGCTTTGGACATGACATTTCTCCTCTCTGGGCCTGTAAAGGTGGGGCTTTAAGCACCTAGATAACTTAGTGGATAGAATGATGGACTTGGAGACAAGAAGATATGAGTTGAAATCCTAGCTATATGACCCTGGGCAAGGCATTTAACCTCAACCAGGCTCAGTTTCTTCATCTATAAAATAAGGAAGTTTGACTAAATGGCCCCCAAACTCATTTTTAGCTCTAAATCTAATTTTTCAAAACTGTAAGATGGTTTTCTGTCTTAAGAGGTATATCTGGGCATCATATTCCAAGCCTTGCTGTCTTTTAGTGTAGAGGCTGCCAGATCCTGTGTGATCCTGTTTGGTGATCCTTGATATCTGAATGGCTAAACAAATTATGGCATATGCTGGTGATGGAATACTATTGTGCTCAAAGGAATAATAAACTGGAGGAATTCCATGTGAACTGGAATGACCTCTAGGAATTGATGCAGAGTGAAAGGAGCAGAGCCAGAAGAACGTTGTACACAGAGATGGATACACTGTGGTAAAATCGAACGTAATGGACTTCTGTACTGGCAGCAATGCAATGACCCAGGACAATTCTGAGGGATTTATGGAAAGGAGCGTGCTACCCACATTCAGGGGAAGAACTACAGGAGTGGAAACACAGAAGAAAAACAATTGCTTGAACACATGAGTTGATGCAGACATGGTTGGGGATGTAGACACTAAATGACCATACCAATACAACTATCAATAATATGTAAATTGTCTTGACTGATCACACAAGTTAAAACCAGTGGA
>NW_025377080.1:0-2461 GCF_016433145.1 Gracilinanus agilis
TCTTCCACCTAGGAGACAATACACCGAAGTACAAGGGTTTAAAAAATATATATATATGGACAACTGAGTTTCCATATAATTCCATATAATTGGTTTCCTTTATAATCCTCTGCATTTTATTTTATACATTTAAAAACCTTTTTTTTTTTCAAAGAATGGATCCATAGCCTACTAAAAGGGTACACAGAAAAGTGTAGTTCTTCCCCAAAGATATTCCCATTAAATTTAACCGAACATGTGGGTATTTGGCCAAGATAAAACTTAGGTACTTAATAAATGTTCGTTGATTGAATGTCATTTTAATTTAATCATTGGTTTATGTTTATGTAACCCAGGATTGTTCATGCCCACAGGGGACAGTGGTTCAGTCATTAAATGATAAATAAGTAACTTGGCTAATAGGTCCATTCTCCTCACTGGTACCATTAACTCTTGTGGGAAGAGTCAAAGATGGGTTATATTCATACACAAGAAACTAATAAATCCAAAGTTATATAAGATGAAAATCACTGCAGACTTAATTGTTATATTCCTAGGATGCCATCAGATATATGAAGTGTCTATATTATATTAATTAAAAAGAACAACCTTTTGAAATTAAACACTTAGTACCACTTTTTTGTTACCTCAAGACAATCTTTGTATTTAAAATCTCATGAACTGCTCAAGATCCTTCATATTTGTTAGAAACTTTGGCAACATGCAACATTGTATTTGACAACATCCCTTACAGAATTCTGTGTATAGTATTTATATTCAACAAAACTTCACACATACTTAAATTAATTTTCTATAATTTATTTTTTTCTCTTTTGCAGTATCATCTAAAGTAATAACAGCTAACATTTATATAGTATTTTAGGGTTTGTAAAGTACTTTATAAATATTTTTACATTTTATTCTCATGACAATCCTTGAAAGAAGTGTCATTATTATCTCTATTCGACAGGGGAGGAGAGTAAGGTTGGAAGAGTTGCTTGTCTAATACTACATATCTGGTAAGGGTTTCAGGTAAGATTCAAACTCAGATCTCCCTCAAATGCAATAGACCTTGCTACTAATAGCAATTGCAGTGATCCAGGACAATCCTGAGGGACTTATGAGAAAGAATGCTACCTGCATCTAGAGAAAGAACCCTGGGAGCAGAAACACAGAAGGAAAACAAAGTACTTATCACTTGTTGATATGAGTAAATGATTTGCGGTTTTGGTTTTGAAATATTACTCTATCACAAAAATGAATAATATGGAAATAGGTTAAAAGTAATAACACATGTATAACCAAGTGGAATTGCTTGTCAGCTCTGGGAATAGGGAGGGAAGAGAAGAGGGAGAGAAAATGAATCGTGTACATGGGAAAATATTTAAAAATAAATACAATTAAATAAAAATTTTAAAAAATCAGATCTTCCTGACTTCAAACCCAGCATTCTTTTCCATATACCACCTAACTGCCCCCAAAATAAAGATAGCATAAGTAGTATTTGAATCTAGAGCCTCTAAATCACTATGTCTCACAGAGTGTGACTAAGTAAAACATATCATCATCCCAGAAGGTCTAGAATTTGAAGTGTGTGTGTGTGTGTGTGTGTGTGTGTGTGTGTGTGTGAGTGTGTGTGTGTGCTCACGTGTGCAAGAGTGCTCTTCACAATCCCTCTATTCGCCCACATGCACTTCAATACGAGAAGTATTTGCTTCTCACATAACCATTAAAGAGTCATTATTTTTATTTACGTAGGAACAGCTAACATTTTCAGGAGAGGCAGCATGGTCTAGTGGAGTCCAACCTCGAAGTAGTGAAGACCTGAGTTTAATCCCCGCCTATGACACATACAAGCCGTGTAAACACCGGCAATTCCTGAGTTTATCTCAGTGCCCAGACAACTCCCTGAGACTCGACAGTAGCACTGACAGTCCGACTCAGTGGAGAGTATTCCCTCCACCTTTGAAGTCACAGATCAGACACGTGCACAAAGGATGAGCACGTTTTACCTATGTTATCATCTCAAAAACTCTAATATAAGGCAGGTGCTAGGGACATTATTATTCCCGTTTTAAAGATAAGTAAGCTGAGGCTAAGAGTAATAAGTGACGTGTCTATGGCCAAATGGCTAGAAAGAGTCAAAATCAAAATTCAAATCTGGTGCCCCTCCTACTATACCACATCATTATACACATTCATACTCACTCTTATATACAGGATAGCCCCAAAAGCTATGCAATTTTAACATTAAAATATATTTGTGTGTGACTGTATATATACTAAATATATAATGTAGCAAATAAACTAAAATATAGAGAGATAAATATGTAAGATATACTATATATAAATACATATATGATATATACAATATACTAAAATAATGTT
The DNA here is from genome assembly GCF_016433145.1 of Gracilinanus agilis. Lineage (NCBI taxonomy): Eukaryota > Metazoa > Chordata > Mammalia > Didelphimorphia > Didelphidae > Gracilinanus > Gracilinanus agilis. The sequence continues at coordinate 2,368 of NW_025377080.1, forward strand.
ATGAAACATAACAGTATATTATAGTATGATGTGATGTGATATGATAGAACATAACAGTACAGTATAATATTGTGGGATGCCATGTGATATGCTA
>NW_025377081.1:0-1703 GCF_016433145.1 Gracilinanus agilis
CTTCTTCTCTCCTTCCTTTTATGACCTCCCCACTCCCCTGCTCCCCTTGGTTTTTCCCTTCTGACTTCCTCAGTAGGGTTGGATAGAGTTTTATATCCCAATGGATAAAGCTACTCTTCCCTCTCATGGTTAATTACACTGTGAGTAAGGTTTAACTATTACCTCTTAATGCTCTCTTCCTCTCCTTCTTATAATAATATTTGTCCCCTCCCTTTCCCATGCCTTCTTTGTGTGTAATAGAATATCCTTTTTTTCTTATTCATTCAAGTTTCTCTTGGTGTCCTCTACTATTCACCTCCCTCTTTCCCACCCCCATATCATCGTAGACCATTTAGTATTCCAACCTCTCCCTATGAATAATTTTTCTAATTACTATAATAGTGAATATTATAATAGTGAATAGAATTCCTTACAGAGAATTATACATAACATTTCTCCACATAGGAATACCAATAATTAGACCATATTGAAGCCCTTAAAGAGGCAAATTTAAAAAATATGAGTTTTCTTTCTTTCCCCTCTGTTTCTTATTTACCTTTTCATGTTTCTCTTGATTTTTGTGTTTGGATATCGAACTTTCCATTTAGACCTGGTCTTTTCTGTGCAAATACTTGGAAATCTTCTATCTTGTTGAATGCCCAAACTTTCCCTTGGAAGTATAATAGTTAGTTTTGATGGGTAGGTGATCCTTGGTTGTAGACCCAGTTCTCTTGCCTTTCTGAATATCATATTCCAAGCCTTGTAGTCTTTTAGTGTGGAGGCTGCCAGATCCTGTGTGATCCTGATTGGTGCTCCTTGATATCTGAATTGTCTCTTTCTGGCTTCTTGTAAAATTTTTTCTTTTACTTGGAAGCTCTTGAATTTGGCTATTATATTCCTGGTGGTTGTCTTTTCTGGGTAGTGTAGAGGGTGACCTATGGATCCTTTCAATGTCTATATTGCCCTCTTGTTGTAGAACTTCAGGGCAATTTTGCTGAATAATATCTTTTAGTATGGAGTCCAAATTTCCATTAATTTCTGCTTTTTTGGGAAGACTAATGATTCTCAGATTGTCTCTTCTAGACCTGTTTTCTTGGTCTGTCACTTTCTCATTTAGATATTTCATGTTTCCTTCTATTTTATCAGTCTTTTGACTTTGTTTTAGTTGTTCTTGCTGTCTTGAGAGATCATTAGCTTCTACTTGCTCAATTCTAGCCTTTAGGGACTGCTTTTCAGCTGTAATCTTTTGGTTTTCCTTTTCAATCTGGTCATTTCTGGTGTTCAATTTACTTATCAGTTCATTTGATTTCTGAGTCTCACTTTCCAATTGCAAAATTCTGCCTTTTAAACTGTTATTTTCTTGCCATATTTTGGTTTCCAATTTGCTTACCATTTTGTTTGATTTTTGGGGATCTTTCTCCAATTTGGAGTTTCTGTCTTCTAACCTGTTTATTTCCTTTTGAGCTATTTCCCATTTCTCTCGCCAAATCTCTTCCATCTTTCTCAGCATCTCAGATTTGAACTCTTTGTTAGCTCGTGGCCAGTTTTCATTATTTTGGGAAAGTTTGGATATGATTACTTGTTTGTTCTCCTCTGCTGTTTGCTCTTTTGTCTGGATTTTATCTGTGTAAAAGTTGTAAAGTGTTACAGATTTCTTCTTGAGTTTTCTCTTGTGGAGTTCTTGTCTCTGGCTTGAAATTGTTAGCCCTGATCCCTCTCAGGTT
>NW_025377082.1:0-1371 GCF_016433145.1 Gracilinanus agilis
AAATTATATTATGTATTAAAATATTTATTATACTAAAATAAATTGTATCACCAAAAAAGATAATTGCTAACTTGGGGGAGAGCAGTTGTAGTAAATCAATGAGGTCAGAAACTAGATTTTTAAGTTAAGGATAGAGTGTGAAGAAAGGAAGTAGAGATAGTAAGCATAGACAGATTTTTCTATGAATTTGGCTAAAAAATGGAGGTGAGATATAGGATAATAGCTTGGGGGGTTGGTAGGCTATGATGACGGGTTTTCATGAATGGGAGAGACTTGAAAGTATTTAGAGACCAACCACCAAGCAAATCCTTATAAAAATGACCTAGATATTACATTCATGCTTGTCTATGCCCTTTCCTTCACTTTATGGAGGGGAAAACTGAGGCTTAGATTAGAAGAGCAATCAACTTAATGTTTTCTGTCCTGACTCCAAACCTGTGGGCCGTGCTGCTATTGGTAAGGGGTCTGTGAATTCATATGCACACTGGCCAGCTCATTAAATAAGCAAGCATACTTTTTATAGACTGAATAAATAATATGCCTCTTAATAATATGTTTTGAATGTATGTAGGTGTTGTTACAATGAATAAAATGCAAATTCATTGAAAAGCATGACTGCATTCAAACCAGCTTTTTGTTTCTATGCATTTGCTCCATCACTGGACTCTAATGGTATATAAGTATTATGATTAAAGGAGTCTACATGGGTTTTTTTTTTTTGAGGTTACAAAAAGGTCTTCATAGTCAAGGAAATTGGGAGCCATTGCTTTAAAAGGTTTGTCTCCAATGAGTGATAGAAGTAAACACAGGGTTTATAGAGCTTCTGAGGCATCTGATGAGCCTTTAAGATAACCTTAGTGGGATCCCAAGACCTTAAAGCCAATGGAAACAGCTTCTATCTTTAACAATTGATGAATGGCTAAATAAATTATAATATAGTAATATGACAGATTTTTATGATACTATAAAAAATGAGAATGACAAAACATGCCAAGAAATATGGAAGATATCTGTGGGAAGGGATGCTATGTGAGATCACTAGACCTCTGTATACATGGACCACAGCTCCAAAACTTTGATATTTAAACCATTTGATACTCCTATAAAAACATGGGTTCGTTGATTTTGGTGCTCCCTCTGGTGTTGCAGATCACAGCCCATTCAGTGAATCAACCATGGTCGATGTGTCCTCCAGATCTTCCCAGGGAGTAGACCCAAAGTTTCACTATTATTACAACTCAGGGTGAAGAAGCATCTGAAGAGGAAGGAGCAGACTAAGAAAATGAAAACATGAAGGGAAAGAGGGAGGGAAGGAAGAAAAGGAAAGGAGAAAGGAAGGAAGGAAGGAAGGAAGGAAGGAAGGAAGGAAGG
>NW_025377083.1:0-7853 GCF_016433145.1 Gracilinanus agilis
TTTTTTTTTGCTTTACTGGTGATATGAAAGAAATCAAGAAAGGACAGATGAAAATATGTGATAATAGATGACAAACAATACAGAATTACTTAATTGCTATTTTGCTTTTTTGTTTTATTAACCAAAAAAAAAAACATTTTATTCCCCTCCTTCCCTCCTCACCCCCAAAAAAACTTTTTTTATGTGTGGAAGATTTAATACACAATTCAGAAAGAAAAGATCATAGTCCTTTGCCCCATTGGTACAACTAGAAAATGACTGACCCACCCCACATAATTCCTAAGACTGGTTCTATTGTGAAGATCAGATAGATCTGCATCAGGAAGACCCATCTCAGGGCAGGAAGACCTGAGATAAGACAAATACTTCACCTCAGTTAGATGTTGTTGTGACTGTTAAGAGTGGACTCAATATATTTTTTAAAAGAAAAGAAGCAAAAAGCTTTCACACAACATTCTTTGCTTGACAAATGTTAGAGAATTTATGCACTAGAGAAACCACTGGAATGGATAAAAAATTAACATTATTATAGGTCAGAGAATCTATACTAAAGAGAAATCCTATGAGTATAACAATAAGAAGTAGAGGAGTCTTGTCCAGTGACAAGAGACTGATCATTGTGTACAAACAGAATAACAAAGCATGTATGTGCAATTAATAAATGAGATCTCTCTGAGATAATTTTATTTCTAGAAAAAATATAATCTAGCCAACTGGGTTCTATTAAAGTTGGTTTTTTATAGGATAATAATGAAAACAGTCAAACATGAATGAAATTGGGAAAAAACCTTTGGATGTGGCTTGTAAAAAATAGAAATTAAATTGAGGTAGAAAATAATAATAAAATATGTTATCTTAGACCAGTTGATATTGATATAATGAAGGAAATGATGAAAGCACTATATGTTAGGAAATACTTTTGAAACTGATGGAAATGAAAGAAAAAGCATTGTGTATTGGTTTGAGAAATATATTAAGAACTGGTCTTGGAGTCACAAAGATCCAAGTTCAAAACTCACTTTTATAATCCTGGGGAAATTTAAATCTAGTATTTGTAGAACAGGTAATGATCTGTCATGGCAGAAGGAGCTTCCTCACTTTTTTAAAAAAAATTATATTATGCTTTAGCATAAATACTAAGTATTGGTTCCAAGGCAGAAGGGTAGTAAGAGCTAGGCCATTGGGATTAAGTGACTTACCCAGGGTCATATAGTTAGAAAGTATGTGAGGCTAGATTAGAACCCAGGTCCTTCTGTTTCTAGGTCTGGCTCTCTATCTACTGAGCTACCTAACTGGCCTACCTTCCTCACTTTCTAAAGTCCTAATAAAGGAAACCTTTAATAACAAGGTATAAGATTGTATAATCAAACTTAGAAGATATCAAGAAGAGAAACTGGTAAGGTATATGATATGAAACTCATCATCTTTCTTTTTGTTTGATTACTTAAAAGATACACAAAAATGGATGTCAATAAGGAAGCTAGAATTAAAGAACTAATTAGAAAGAAGCAACTTAAGAGTTCATCATAACCAATAAATATTAAAACAACATTTTTTAATATAAAGTGTGTGAAGCAGAGTCGTAGAACCTCTTCTTGAAAGTTGGTAGTGGTAGTGAACCCACTGTTTCCTCAGAATGACCATTTCACAATTGGATAGGGAGTGGAGCCAGAGACTAGAATAACTAACATAATGTACTTTATATAATTCAATGAAATTAAAAAGTTAAAAATAAAGTCCTGTACTCAAGATTTCAAAATGAAATGATCAAGAACAAGATAGGGAGCACTGGCTAAACTTCAGTTTAATTGAAAATAACCTAAACATTTTAGTGAATTGAAAATTAAATATTGGTCAATAGTATATTCAGGATTAGAAAAAAATATTTAATTATAGGATAGGGAATACTTATCTAGATTATAATCTGAGTGAAAATTATTAAGTAATTTAAGTGAATTATACTTACTATTAGTCAATAGTATTACATGGTGGTAAAAAAGTTAGCTAAATCTTAAGGTTATATTAATAGAAGCATTGTATCAAGAATAAGAATGATAATATTACTGAACTCTGTTATGAAGAAATCACACCTGGAATATGAGATTAAGTTTTGGAAGCTCTGGAGATCAAGATTGTGAGAGGGCTAGATACCATGCCATAGAGAGAACAGTTAGAAGAAATGAAATAATTGGCTGTATGAAAAATAATGAAAAATAGTTATTTTAAAGGAACTATAATGTGGAAGGGGTCTTATAGTTATTCTACTTGAACTCAGAAAACAGAACTAGAAATACTGGTGGAAACGAGAAAGGCTTTTTGTTCTATCTATGAAAGATTTTGTTCTGTCTATGAAAAAACCTTTTTTATAATTAGGATTGTCCAGAATTGAATTGGCCACATCAGGTAGTCATACTTTTCCTGTCACTGGAGGTCTTCCTATTAAAGATAGATGGTTATTGTAGATGTAGAGTTCAGTTATAGTTCGAATGAGCTGTCCATTGAACACTTTTTCAGCTCTGAAATTCAGTAATTCTGTTATGCTATCCTTCTCCAAATCAAGGTAATTAAAATATGGCCAATAATTCTTACTGGATAAAATAAAAAAGAACACAGAGATATGGGGAATTTGAATAATGAAAAGATATGAGTTTTGACGTACCATAGAGGACTAGAAACCAATCAACCAGGACATGATGACAGACAAGCAAAGGAAAGGTATGCAGAGGCTCTCCTGCATTTCAAAGATTTCAGAGTGGAAATAATAGTCCCATAGGACTGAAGTTCTACAGGGAATGGCAATTGAGGAAGGATGTAAAGTTCTGAAAATCAAAAATAATGGTGACAGAAACACATGATTCCATCAAAAAAAGAATAGGGAAAGTGATTAAAGAGACTGATGTGGAATACCCAGGGAATGCATGAACCCCCTAAGTTTTAAAAATACAAGTACAAAACCAAAAGCAGGTACCTGATGATGAATACAAAAGAATAGAATAGCCCCAAAAGAGTAGTGTCAAATACACAAAAAAGAACAGAGCAAGCTGAGACTTGCAGTGAATACTAAGGAAAAAGAATTGGTTCCAAAGTTATTTTGGGGGGGTGGAGTAGGGAGAAAATGATCAAGAAGAAGATTAGAAAAATCACTGAATTAGACACAATAATAGAAGACAAAAAAGGCAGAACTTTTATTTTACTTTGTTTGTTTGTTTGTTTCCTAATAAGGAAAATTAAAAAAAAAAAAGGAAAAGAGTAGCTAATTATTGTTAATAAGCTAGTCACTGGTGTCAGGCACTCAAGGTCCCATAAGTATTGAACTGAAAAATAGTTTGGGGTTTGAATTATGAGGTGCTACAAGTGATATAAACGATATCTACTATCAGACAGAAATCAATAGTTCTATCGTCTATTAATGCTTGGTAGAAAGCCCTTCAGAGGTGATGCTCATTAAGAACAATTTGACCCAAATTTTAGCTTTCCAAATTCTAAAGTATTCTTCAGGTTTCCTTAGTCAAAGATACTTAGTGACAATAAGAACACTGATCCCCACTATTTGCCCAATAATTTCAATCCAATAAGTCATTCTCAAACATTAAATGTGGGCTAAATACGAATAATATCGTGACCTGAGGGAAATTCCATCTCCAGAAGAGATTTGCTGGAGCAGCTGATGAAGTGGCCAAGTCCGCCACACAGTAATGGTGAACTTAGGTTTTCCTGAATTAGTTTTATTCGTCTTCTACAGCTATTAATATCAGGGTTCTGAAAGAATTTGGGGCCAGGGTAAAAAAGTTGAGATTCTGTGGGTAATATTTGTAAAGTAATGATTAATAGGCAGACCACCACTGCTGTAGACATGCTAGTGTATCAAATCTTAAAGTAAAAAAGGCTAAACTTGATTTGAACTCCTATCAAAATTCTAGATTCTATTATAGAACATTTTTTTTGTGAGCACTTGGATAGAAAGAGCCAGGATAGTCACTTTAAGTTCATCTCATGGCTCACCCATCCTCCATTTTACAAAATTATAAGCACAGTGGACCAGGATAGTCCTGGTAGAGTAAGCAGAGTAAGCAGGTTTATAGCAAAAAAAAATTTGCAATGTCTCGTGATATTTTTGAGAAATGTGAACTGATTGAACTGTCTTTCTCCATGAGTCATTCACTAATTATGCATTCAGTGACTGACTGGGAGTTGACTTTCTTTATGGAAAAGAAGAGGAAAGTTTATGAATTAATGAATAAATGAAAGGAGAAAAAAGGAATTTATTCAGTGTTTATCACTTACTAGTCACTGTGCTTAGTTCTACAGATACAGATAGACAAAAGAAAACACTTCCCTCAAAGACCTTCCAGTCATTTTTATAAAGGTAAGGTGGCTTTGGAAGGGAAAGATAGAGTATATCCTCTATCTGAGGATATACTACAAATTTGATTGAGAAAGTGATGAGGGGAGAAGTTATGTGGCAATGGCAAGCAGTCAGATGACAGGGTTGATATCAAAGCCAAGTATGGCCTGGAGCCAATTGATGTGTGTGTGTGTATGTATGAAGAGAGACATATATACATATATGTGTATATAAATGTATGTGTGTATATTCATCAGACAGCAAACAAGATTTTCTTTCAGTTCTTTCAGTGTAGGATTATGGGTACATATCAGTGGCATTCTATCTAACCAAGGAATTAGATAGTAGACAAAAATGGGACTAATAAGAAATGCAGTGGGTTGTAATTCCTAAAATAGGATTTTTAAGACAGATTAGTTACTGAGTGGTGTGAATGTATTGGAACAAATGTGAATGATGGGCTATTAGTAGTTCAGTTAAAATCCATCCAGCAGGCATTTATTTAGCCCCTACAATATGCCAGGCATTCTGCTAAACACTGGGAGTAAAAAAGACAAAAATAAAGAAGTCTCTGCCCTCAAGAAGGTTACATTAAACTAGAAAAACTACATATATAGAGATAAGTCAATATAAAATATATGCAAAGTAAATGCAAAATAATTTTTAGAGTGAAGAAGCATTGTTTACTAGAGAGAGCAGGAATGGTTTCATATAGAAGGTAGTATGAATGAGTTATGAAGGGAGCTAGGGAAGAGGAAGGCAGTATCAAAAAGTATGAGAAAGAATAGATTTGGATTCCCAAAACCTGAGATCAATTCTGCCTCTGCCATTTACTACCCTTATGACCTGACATAAGGCACTTAGCTTCTTTTGGACCTAGATCAAGTGCACTGGATGCCTTCTAAGGTCCCTTCTAGATCTAAATCTATGATCTTCTGATTATATGAATTAGAATAGGCGGAGGTAAGAAAAAAAAGTGCATTTTATAAATGAGTATAAATTACACAAAAGCTTAGAAAGTGTAGATGAAAAGTATGTATGAGGAAACCAACTGGTCCAGTCCATACTATTTGTGTGTACTGAGTAGCTATGCAGTGTGTTTGGGGGTGTGTGGACGTGGTTTGGTGAGTGTGGGGGTAAAGAGTGGGATGAAAACAAGATTTAATATGAAATTAGTCTATAAAGGTCATTTTGACTCATTCTGCGAAGGAAAGGAAGACCAGTGAAGCTCCTAGAACAGGGTAATGACAGATATACTCAGCATGAGGGATATTAATTTTGTTATTGTGTGGAACATGGATTAAAGAGCAGAGAGACTAGATGTAGGAAAACCAATTAAGAGAGTATCATAATATGGCAGTTAATAGGTGATAAAGGCCTGAGATAAGATGGTGGTCAGATAATTGAAGAGAAGAGGATGGCTAAAAGATGTTATGAACATAGAATCTCTTATGACTTGGCAACTGATTTTATATGAGGGTTGGATGGAGAGATCTAACAGTCATCTTGAAAAGAGATAATAATTAAGCTCCTGGGAGCTGAATAGGTCACTGAGAAAGCGGAATGAGAAAAAGAGTTCAGTCTGAGATACATCTAAATAAAGAAGGCATACCAGTGATGGTGATTCAGCCAAAGAGACTGAGGATTGCTCAACCAAGTAGAGGGGAATAAGGAAAGTACAATGCCATAATACCCAAATTAAAGAGAGATCTAGGAGGTAAGCATATTTAGCAGTGTGAAATATTGCAAAGCCATGAGGGATGAGAACTGAGAAAAGTCCATTGGATTTATCAGTTAAGAGTTCAATGGAAATATCAGAGAAAACACATGTCTTTCCAAGAATGGGCATTCAACATAGATGATTCTATGTTCAATGTCTCATATCCAATCTAGATTATATTTTGTTTTTTACTATTTCTATGTTACCTCCTCCTCCTAATAGATGCCTCTTGATGGCAGAGGCATTTCCCCCATTTTCTTTATTATTTTCAGTTTTTAGCACAGTGCCTGGAAAATGTTAAGCACTTTGTAAATTCTTAACTAACTGAGCAGGATTTGATTTGGGAAAAGAGAGGAGGAAGGAGTACATTCTGGGGAATAGGCATGAAAAAAGAAATTGATATGATTTATTCAAAGAATAATGGAAAGGCTGAACTAACTAGCATTTGTTTTATAGCAAACTGGGAAATATAGTTGCGTAGCTTACCTAGAACTAAATGATTCCTGAATGCAGAATTTTCAGAATTTCAAGAAATCAATCAATAAGCAATTGTAAAGTGTCTATAATGTTTGAAGCACTATAGTTGGTCTTAAAATTACTCTAATTATGGGGGAGGGAGAATGAATTGGAAATGTACCTATGTGCTAGCAGTACAGAAGGCAATAGGCTCACTGTGGATAGGATCAATTGTCCAGATTGATAGCAGGATAAGAGGAAGCATAGCCAAGGGGGATGGGAGTTGGGGGGTTGGGGGGGTGGGGTGGAATATAGAAGCTTGAGAAGATTAATTCATTCTTCTTTGCAAAGGTATGTAAAAGTGAATCTTGTCTAAATCACATCAAAGAAAGAATCATCACCATAACACATCTGAGAAGCATTCATTCATCCCTGGATGAACCTCAAATGAGTGGGAGCTCACAATCTTTCAGGACAGCTCACTCCACATACAGTTTAAATTATTGGGAAGGGTTGATTTTGTTTTTGTTTTTGTTTTTTCTTACATTATATTTCTCCTAGTTCTGCCATTGGGGACCAAACAGAACAAAGATCTTCCTCATGATAATCATTCCTTAACTTAGATACAACTATCAGGTCCTCCTTGAGCTTTTTCTTCTCCAGACTAAAATAACCATTTCCTCTAACTAATCCTCAAGGCACCAATGAGAGGTCCTTCCCCATCCTGCTTGATCTCCTTAAGATAATCTATAGTTTCTGTGGAATTTAGAAATAGATAAGATATTTCACATGTAGTAAGACCAGGGCAAAGTACAGTGGGACTGTCACCCCCTTATATTTGGAATGCATCTCATTTTAGAGGGCCTTGCAGGTCAGAAGTTTAGATGTTGTAGTGGGAAATAGTGAAAGTTTGTGACAGAAGGTTATAATGAAATCTGTATTTAAAGAGGATGAGAAAAGAGTGGAGCTAAAAAAATTGTAAGAATTGAGGAGACCCTCTTATGTGACAAAGAAGAGTTCTTATCTAACTTGAAATATGCCTTGCACATACACATTCTTTTTTCACTGATGATCTAATTTTCCAGAGATGAAAGCTTTGGTCTGAAATTTTGGAATAGTGGAAAATTTTTCTTAATGGAGTTCAGCAATGGAAACAGCTATACTCATACTTTATTACTCCTTATTTTAACTCCCTAATCTCATCACTATTCTTGGAATATGAAATATTAAATGTAGAATTTGTGAAACAAAAGATTTGAGACAAATACTGCAATTTACTTATAAACATATTAGGGGCAGATAGATTGAAGTGTGTAAATGGAATTAGCTCAC
>NW_025377084.1:0-6518 GCF_016433145.1 Gracilinanus agilis
ATTTTTCTAACTCCTTCAAGGATTTTATATATATATGTATATATATACATATATATACATATATATATTTAAAAACATTTGACCTGATATTCCAACTACTTAGAATAAGTATCATGTATGTTATTCCTTATGATCATTGGGAGATGTGGGTAATGCATCCACACAACACTGTTTATAATAGCCAAATTGAAAAATTGAAAAAAAATACTAGGTATTCAAAAGACTGGGAGAATAGATGAATAATTGTGCATAAATGCTATGCACTGTTATACTATCATAAAAATAGTAAATATGAAGAATAAAGAGAAATTATGAAATTTTCAGTTGATGGATTGAGGAAAACAGAACAAAATGAAGAGTGTACATATTGACTGAACCTAAATAGAGATAACCAAACAGCAATAAGTTTATATTTTATATATGGAAAAGGTAAAAGAAATGAGCACAAAGGCAAGAAAGCTATGAGTACTATTATGTTAAGGGAGAAATATGCATTCAGGGATCAGCGATGCACAGTCTACAGATATACTTAGAATGATTAACAATCTCATGAGCTTTTATTTGTTTCATCTTGCATTATAAGATTTATTTCTTTTGCCCTTTTTATTTATTTGAATACCTTTATGTGTCAAAAGTTACTTTTTAAAAGTATTTAAAGACTATTTAAAATCCAAATATGTATTAACACATACTATATATTGTAGACAAAGGGGGGAAAAGGAATTTTAAAATCAATTCAGATAAACTCTCCAGTCCATAAAATAGCTACTAAATCCCTAGAATAGCAGTATTTATTTTTTAGTGCTGCAAATTCAGAACCAGAAGTTAATTTTTTTCTTTCTCTCTTTTTCATGGAATTGACTCTTCTTAAAGTTTGTTTTTCTCCATTGAAATGTATAATTTCTATACCAATATTTTTAAATAGTTCATCTAGAATCTGCACTACAGGAAATTCAATTTAAATTAAAATAAACAACCAAAGTCTGTGCAGCTAGGGCCCGTTACCTAAAAAGAACTGAGGATACATGTATAAATGCAATTCTTGCTATCAGGGATATTATACTCAAGTCAGAATGACTCATGCCAGGCAGATAGTAAGGAAGCCTTATCTTCTTAAGTTCAAATGTAGCCTTATGTTACTAAGTTCAAGTCTAGCCTTAGATACTTAATAGCTGTGTTACCCTGAGCAAGTCACTTCACCCTGTTTGCCTGTTTTATCATCTGTAAAATGGCCTGGAGAAGGAAATGGCAAATCCACTTCAATATCTTTGCCAAGAAAACCCCAAATGGGATCATAAAGAGTCAGATATGATTGAAAAATGACTCAATAGCAACCAAAGTGCATAGTTGTACTTATCTTAATTTCTTCCCTCAATTCATCTAAAAATTATAAAGTACTTATAATGTTGTCATCTACTAACATCTCCCTCTAATACTTCATTATTCCTTAGAGGTGTCTATGATTTCACAAAAGCTATTGAGGGGAATCATAAACTGTCAAAAATTTTTTCAAACTTAAATGATTTCAAGGATGGTCCCAGTCACAGATAATAAAACTTTCATCTCAGGACTTGCCTAGCAATATATTGAGAGACTCTCTATGGAGTTGGTTTCAGGATAGAGAATCTTTGCCCACTGTAATTCATTATGACTGTCAGGATACAAAGGTGGTACATAAAGCAGTAAAATTATAAATCTCTGTAGTAAGGAAGATGAAGCAGGCAATAAAATACACCACAACACTAAATAACAATAAAGTTCTTTCCCCTCATAGAGCTTATAATCTAGTAAGGTGACATGCTTTCTACGTAAATAAAGGCAATACCAAATAATCCTTATTAAGTACATAAAAAGAGTAAAAAGTATGTAATATTAGATCAAAAAGCAGGAATAACATGGCTATCTGGTCAAGGAGAACATCAGGGAGAAGAAAGTGTATGATTTAGGCTCTAAAGGATGAGTAAGGAATCACAAGCTCAAATGTGAAAAAGTAAAGCAGAAAATGTATTCAAGGGACAACAAATTTCTATTTTTATTTTATAAAGATATTTTATTTTTACCAATTACATATAATAACAAATTTCCACTTAAGTTTTCCAAAGTTATATGATTCAAATTGTCTCTCTTCTTCCCTTTCCTTCTACATTCCAGGTTTGGCAAGCAATTTGATCTGGGTTATATGTGTATTATCATGAAAAACCCAATTCTATATTGTTCATTTAATTTTTTTAAAAGAATGATCAAACAAAAGACCAAATAAAGTAAAATAAAGTAAAAAAAAATGTATCCTTTAATATGCAGACCTACTCCAATAGTTTTTTCAAGACATGGATAGTATTTTTTTTCATAAGTCAGAATTGTCCTAGATCATTGTATTGCTGAGAATAGCTAAGTCTATCACATTTGATCATGCCACAATATTGTTGCTACTATGTACAATGTTCTCTTGGTTCTACTTATTTCATTCTACATCAATTCACATAGATCTTTCCAGATATTTCTAAAACCATCCTGTTCATCATTTCTTACAATGCACTAGTATTCCAACAACATCATGTAACACAATTTGTTCAGTCATTTCCCTAACTAATGGACACCCCTACAAATTCCAATTCTTTGCCACCACAAAAAAAAGAGTTGATATAAATATTTTTGTACAAGTATGTCCTTTACTCCCTTTTTATTTATCTCTTTGGAAACAGACCTTCTAGTAGTATTAGTGGGTATACATTGTTTTACAGCCTTTGGGGCATAATTCCAAATTGTTGCCCAGAGTGGTTAGATCAATCCACAACTCCACCAGCAATGCATTAGTGTCCCAATTTTGCCATGCCCCCTCCAAAATTTAGCACTTTCCTTTGCTGTCATTAACCAGGTTGATAAGTATGAGGTGGTTCCTTAGAATTGTTTTAATTTGCATTTATTTAATCAAGAAGGATTTAGAACATTTTTTCCTGATTGTTGATAGCTTTGATTTCTTCATCTGAAAAATACTTGTTCATATCTGATAGACACTGGAACCAAAGCCCCACTTTTTCCCCTTTTCCCTGTCCCCCCTTCTTCTGCACCTGCTGGAACTCTAGAACAAAGCAATTGTTCCACTCCATAGAGCACTGTTACCTCCCATGCTATGAACTGACAGATATATGATGGATTAATGTTCTGGACCTATACTGTTTTTACCATGTTAGGAACTATACAACTATGGGAACCAGATACTTCCCACTTTGAAACAGACAATGAATCAAATCCCATATTACCTAATCCCACACCACCATCCTATAAAAGATTGTCCTCTTCTCTACCCAGGTGGAGAACCCTAGCCATCTACTGATTGCAGGCTTCCCCACTTGCTCAGCCTTCCTCTCCCCCCACCTCTTTTCCCACAATAAAGCCCTGCTTCATTTCTCAATCTCTCTGTCTCATTAGCCTCAAGTCAGAACCCCTATCAGATCTGACAATATCCTTTGACCATTTGTCAATTGGGGAATGACTTATATTCTTATAATTTTTACTTAGTTCTCTACATAGTTGAGAAATGAGACCTTTATCAGAGAAATCTGTTATAAAAAGGGTTTTTCCCCCTAATTTGTTGTTTCCCTTCTAATCTTGGTTACATTGATTTTGTTTATAGAATTTTTAAAAATTTAATATAGTCATAATTATTCATTTTATATCCTGTGATGTTCTCTGTCTCTTATTTTGTTATAAATTCTTCCCTTTTCCATAGATCTTACAGATAAATTATTCTATATTCTACTAATTTCCTTGTAGTATCACCCTTTAAATCTAAATCATATACCCATTTCAACCTTATCTTGGTATGTAGACTGTGAGATATAGGTCTAAACCTAATTTTTGCCATGCTGTTTTCCAGTTTTCTCAACAGACTTTGTCAGATAGTAAGCTCCTAGGATGATAAATTTCTACATCTGACTCTGAATAGAATAGAAGGTTTAGAATACTTTCAGGTGAAGTTTAAGTGGGAGACTATAGAAAGCCTCGAATGCCAGATTAAGAAGTTTAGACTTTTTCAGTAGTCATACAAAGATACTGAAATATTGTTAACAATATTTTCAAGACATTTTTATCTTATTTTCCACAAACAAAAGTTTTATTAAGTTCTTACACCAGGATAAAGTGAATGCAAAGATAACAACAATGAGACATAAACAACAAAAACTCAAGACTGAAATATATAAGAAGAAACATAATTTTTTTTTACAATTTGGCTTAAATTACTCTAAATCAAAACTTTTCAAAATAAAATAAAAATAATAAATTTCTATTGGCTAATGAGAGACTGTGGTTTATGAACATTAATGCACATCTCCTATCTACTACTCCTCAGTCATTCACAGAGGCAAATGCAACATTCTAAACACTAAAAGTATAGTCAGAAAAAAATAGATCTTGGGATTGGAAGAAATGAGTATTTTTTTTCAAATTAATCTTAATACAGTAGGATATTCGAATTTTAACTTTTCATGAAACAGAAAAGTAGACTCAAAGGGTAATAAATTTAAATTTGGAAGTCAGTAAACTAGCATTTATTAAGCTCATACTTTTTCAGATGTTTGGCTAATTATGGAGGCTTGAATGAAAGGCAAGGCAGTCCTTGCTCTCAAAAAGTTTAATGAGGAGGACGATTTGCAAATAACTGTGCACAAACAAGTTATATATAGAATGCCTTGGGGATCATTAATAGACGATAGTTACTAACATTAAGACTAGTTCAGAAAACCTTCTCATGTAAAGTGGAACTTTGCTGAGAATTGAAGGAAGTCAGGAGGTAAAAATGAGGAAAGAATTACAGGCATAGAGGTAAAGCCAGTGGAAAAAACTCACAGTCTACAAATGCCATATATTGTTTGAGAAACCATAAGGTCAGCATTACTTGAGTGAAAAATTCATGGCTGGAAGAAAGACATAAGAGGACTGGAGGGGTAGGAGGTTCAAACTTTAATAGATTGCTTTAATTCAGTTCAACAAACATTGCCCACATTATGCAAGGCACTGGCCTTGGTGGTGAAGATATACAGCAAAAGTAGAACTGACCCTGCCCTCAAAGTATTTATGTTATACTGGAGAGGATTCAGCATGAGAACAGAAATTTAAGAGCAATAAGAGAGAAAAGAGACAAAGAGACAGAGACAGAGAGACAGAGATAATTTACAACAAAAATGGGTGAGGAGAAGGTTAAATTAGGTTGTGACAACATAACTCTAGTCTAGGAGGAAAGAGGATGGAATGAATTCAAGACATGGTAGACAATCAGTGCAAAAATAAAGGAAATGAGAGAGCTCATAAATTAATAGTCCTGAAACTGAGGTTATTTGAAGGAGATTAATATAGTTTCAGGCCCTACCTGTCATTCTTGGGGGGAAAAAATACCAAGGTGAGCTAAGCTTCTCATAATGAGCCACTTTGTACTCCCTTATGTTTATGCTTAGGCAATGGAAATGCACTGTCATTGAATCCATGCTTTCAGGTTTCAATTGACATAGTCTTTGAAAACTAAGGCCATTAGGATGTCTTGTTGATTATTCGATGTAAGTCTTTATTGGAATATAGTGTTACATTTCAAAGTTAATTACAGAAAGTATATTTTCTAGTACATTCTGTTTCAATTTATAAACTTTTTTTAATTTCACACCAAAGCATCAAAATTTCATCTCCAGAATTCAGTGCTATATACTATGAAAACAAAGCTTCTTTATTCTCTTGGCTAAAAATGCTAAATAAGAGACACAGAAATTGTTCTTCTGTTTATTCGTTAACACCTTCTCATCAATACAGTAAAAAAGTTTAAATGGTGGGGGGAAAACATAGACACATGCTCAAAAAACTACCCAACAGTTGGTACTGTTGTGCATGAAAAGCTATTTTGCACTCTGAAGTACATATTTCCCATACTCCAGATGGCACCAGCATTGGCAAGGATGAACATTTTAAAAGAAACCACTAGCACATGGGAAAATGAGGAGGAAGGAGTAGGTATTCCCACTAAGATGAAAGATGCAAAAAGAGTAGCAGATTTAATAAAACACTCAACAGCAAAACAAGCCTCGACACATATGGATAGGAATCTGTAGTGTGTGACATGCCTCCAGAGGGAATCCTAACAATGACCAGGAAAAAAATCAAAGTACAATGAAAAGGAAACTGGCCACCCCAGAGGAAAAAACTACAACAAAGCTTGACATTAGATGCCCTGGACTACATTGAAAGAGGGTAAACAAGACTTGATGATTGATTGGGAGCCCAGTGGGAAATAGAGAAAGCTCCATGGTAATGGCGTGCAGAGCAGCTTTCCATTCCAGGTAGCTAGCATCTTGCCAACAAAGGAAAGCTCTGATTAATTACTGACTGTGATCCTAGGCAGGCAAGGATGTACAGGCATTTGACAAGCATGCACTAGTAGACAGGACTTAGTAATGAATGGCCATAGAGCTCTCCCTCTCTCTCTCTCTCTCTCTCTCTCTCTCTCTCTCTCTCTCTCTCCTGTCTCTTATACA
>NW_025377085.1:0-1997 GCF_016433145.1 Gracilinanus agilis
AGCTAGGACCAGATTTTAAAAACACCTCAGAAGATGTGCCTTGTCATAGAATATCAAAATAGATCCCACAGCCTTGCTGAAGGGCTGTAGGAGTATTGGCTCTTCACATTCTGTCTCAGAATAGCATTTAAAGAACACTAATGATCGGCAAATTACAGGATTCACACACAGATCAAAGATTTGTGTCCTCCCCGTTCCATTTTCCATTTTCAGGTAATGAACACGAGAAGCAAATGCATCTGTAATTGAATACTTTGGATTAAAAAATTACAAGGGCAGCCCAGTTGTCTACTTGGTCACGGATGAGTCTGAAGATTTCTTTTCCTAATTTACTAGACAGGAACAGACATTGCCTAATGATCTAAGTGTGTTTCACGAAGTGCTGGTTGTTGATTGAAGAGGCTGTGTTTCAGCAGGACTTTACCATATTGTCAATGAGTAAAAAGGCAAAGTTGTCCAAAGGCTAGGCACCTGGTTGACACTGTTGAAGGGAAGAGTAAACATGTGTGGGGGCTGTTTCAAGTGCTGAAAGGAACCAAGGCAGGGAATGATTGTTGGGAAATGGTTGTGGTTTTTTTTCAAAGGAGACAAACAGGCAGTTCTCAGATAAAGAAATTAAAACTATCTTTAGTCATATGAAAAAATGCTTCAAATCACTATTAGTTAGAGAAATGAAAATAAAAACAACTCCGAAGTACCATTGTACACCTATCATACCAGCTAAGATGATGAAAAAGGAAAACGATAATGTTGGCAGGGATGTGGGAAAGTTAGGATACTAAATCACTGGTGGTGGAACTGTGAACTGATATAACCATTCTGGAGAACAATTTGGAACCACGCCCAAAGGCTATAAAACTGTCTATACCCTTTGACCTAGCAACACCACTATTAGGTCTGTATCCCAAAGAGTTCAAAGATAGGAGAAAAGGATCTACTTATACAAAAATATTTGTAGCAGCTCTTTTTGTGGTGGCAAAGAATTGGAAACTGAGGAGATGTACATCAGTTGGTTAATTAGATTGAATAAGTTGCAGATATATGATTGTAATGAAATACTACTGTGCTATGAGAAATGATGAGAAGGATGGTTTCAGAAAAACCTGGGAAGATCTAAATAAAATGATGCAGTGAAGTGAGTAGAACCAGGAGAGTGTTGCACACCATTACAGCAATAATGTATGATGATTAATTGTGAATGACATAGTTATTATCCCCAATGCAAGCAAGGATCCAAGACAACCACAAAGGTCTCCTAAAGAAAAAGGCTATCCACTACCATAGGAAGAACTGATAGAGTCAGAATGCAGATGGAAGCAAAACATTTTTCGCTTCCTGAGTTTTTTTCTTATATAAGTGATATGTCTTCTTTCACAACATGATGAACATGGAAATATGTATTGGATGTTAGCATACGTATAACCTATATCATATTACCTGCCATTTTGGGGAGGGAGGGAGAGAACATAGACTGCAAAATGTCAGAAAACAATTATTAAAAATTGCCATTGGGGCAGGGGCAGCTGGGTAGTACAGTGGATTGAGAGCCAGGCCTAGAGAATGGAGGTCCTAGGTTCATATCACCTCAGACACTTCCCAGCTGTGTGACCCTGGGCAAGTCACTTAACCCCCATTGCCTAGCCCTTACCACTCTTCTGCCTTAGAACCAATACACAGTATTGACTCCAAGACGGAAGGTAAAGGTTTTAAAAAAAATTACTATTGTGTGTGTATGTAAACGATATAGTTATGGGTTTAAGGCCAAGGAGAAAAAAATGACCAAAGAAATGATGATCAGAGGGTAAGAGGTAGTCAAAGAGCTGAGGAATGGAGAGGACTGTGTAACAGAGCCACTCATTCTCTGCCTATGTCAGAGGGCAGCAGAAAGAATTATAAGGTTGAGTCTTAAAGTGTATCATTATGCACTTGTAATTGCATGATTGCTAGGCCAGAAAAAACCCAAGGACTATATAATTTGAGTTTCTCTTTAAATTTCT
>NW_025377086.1:0-1239 GCF_016433145.1 Gracilinanus agilis
CTCAAGCCCAGAGGCTTGCTGACTGTCTCTGATCCTGGACACTCTACCAGAGAGACAACTTTTCTCTACCTAACCCTTCCTTTTCCTAACTTAAATAAAACCTTCCTATTCTAAACCCTAAGTTTGCTCTCTGATCTTTTATTTGAGCCCAAAGGGCTCTGGTCAATTTCCCCCTGTTGGGGCTGGGGACTGCTAACTTCCTCTCCCTTCCTCTACCTTCCTATCTCCTTTCTCCCATCCATCCTTCCTCCTATCTACATTCCTTTCACTCCCTAACATTTATTTGCCAACCTCCAGATGGGACTTGACTCTATCTGCCTGACTGCCTGCTAACTATCCTGCCTGCCTTACTGCCTAACTGGTAAGTAAAAGTTTTCCTACCCAACCCAGGCCAGCAGGAGTCAGTTTCCCCTACTAAACCCCTGCCAAACTCCTCTATCTCGGCAGTGGTGCTAGATCTAAACCCCCTGCACCCCAGCCCAGGAGCCTTAACCCTAATCTCCCTCACCCTTGCCAGGCTTAAACCCAGCAGGGGGTCTGCCAGGAAAGACCAGCAGGGGTCCAGAAAAACTCTTGTCCCTCTCTGCCTTCCACCCACCCCAGCCTAAATTTTCAAAACTCCCTACTGCCCCCTACTAGCTCCAATCTCTCCCTCTGGAGAGATTTTTACCTTTTTAAAAGGCAACACTAAAAAACCCCAAATACTAAAAAACTCCTTGATTATCAGCCTGATACCTTCTTTATCCATTTCAGCTTTGTCCATTTCAGCTTTAAATCCACTAATTCTCCTCCTCCTGTGTTACTGAATCTTGACCATTAGAGGCCAGCACTGAGCACTCAGTGTGCTCCTCCCTCCCTTTTTTCTGATACACTGCAGTGCTACCTGTCTGCCACTAGAGGCAGAAACAATAATGTATAATATAGAGTAAAATCAAACAAATACAAAAATGATTTTTTGTAGTTTAAATTAATTAAACAAATAAATAAAAATCATAAATAAATAAATAAAATCATAAAAACATAAATATACTTAACAAACAGATAAATAATTGAAGCTCACTGACTAAATAAAGAAATCAAGAGAAGCTGCTCAATATGAAAGCTTCTATACAGGAAAAATTTTTGGCTTTTGCCAAATTGGGAACCTTTACAGTTTCTGAAAACCTCCTCCTGATACTGCTAGGGAATCTCGTTTTCTTAAATTTCAATATGACAGTGCAAAAGGCTGCAAATAGGAAA
>NW_025377087.1:0-7029 GCF_016433145.1 Gracilinanus agilis
GGTTTGAAGGGGAAAGGAGGAGCATGAATCATGTAACCATGTTAAAAATGAATATTAATAAATGTTAAAAAAAATGTAAAAAGAATAAATGTATAGTGGAAATGAGTCCAAAAAAAAGTTCTTGGAAGTGCTTTAAAAAATATTGAAAAACCAAATGAGAGAGTTGAGGGAAATTCAGAAAAAAATAAAATCAAAGCAAGAAAATGAAAAAAAAATTTTTAAAAGTTCAACCAATTGGAAAAAGTGATTAAAAAACTCACTAAAGAAAATAATTCCCTAAAAATTAGAATTAGCCAAGAGAAGCTGACACTTCTTAAGACAAAAACAAAAATAAATAAAACTAAATTAAAAAAATTTAAATAAAAGATAATATGAAGTATTTTATTATAAAAGCAACTGACCTGGAGCATGGATCAAGAAGAGATAATATTAGAATCCTAACTAATGGAGAGTTATGATATAAAAGAATTTTAAAAGTATGCTTCAGGAAATTATTAAATAAAATTGTCTTTAAGTTTTGCAACTAGAAGATGAAGTAGAAATTAAAAGAATTCATCAATCACAATCTGTAAGAAACCCCAATAGGAAAACTCACAGGAACATTACTGCTAAGTTTTATAACTCTCAGGTTAAGGAAAAAAATACTACAAGCAACAAGAAATAATAAACAGTTTGAATATTGTGGAGCTACAAGCAAGATAAACAAGATTTATCAGTTTCTAGCAGAAGAGCATGGAATATAATATTTCAAAGAGCAAAAGAGCTGGATTTACAACCAAGAATACCTACCTCACAAAGTTTAGTATCATCATGCAAGGAAAAAATAAAAAACTTTGAAATATTCTTGGAAAAAAAACCAGAACTGAATTGAAAATGTAACCTTTTCCATTTCAAGCTCTATGTCATATCTAAAATAGAATTGAATATCATAAATATGAGTTATCACACCCATTTCAAGCTGGAAGAGAACTCAGTGTCCATTTTAATGATATTGCCAAAGATGGCTAATGGAGCAGTATCCTAAACTTTATGGTCTGGGGACCAAACTAGCCAAATTCAGGGAGGCTTATTCCTAGAAAGTTGGCTACCTAGCATTGATTTTTTGTTTTGTTTTGTTTGTTTGTTTACCAGTGAGACTCATGAAATAATTTGCTAAGTCATGGAGAAATTGCTGAAGAGAACACCAACTTTGATGTAATCATAGATTTTTTAAAAAAATAATTAAATTTACTCATCTCTCTAAAACTATTTTAAAGTGAATTAGAAAAAAATGTTCTGTCCCACTAAATTCAGTTATCGAGAATATATCCTGAAAATGGTTTCAAAAATGGATAAAAAAAACCCCAACTATCTGTTCAAGAATTTTTCATAGCAGCATTATTTGTCATAACAAAATAAAACTAGAAGCAATTATAAAATAATAGTTAATTTGTGGTATATTCATGTAATAAGGTATTATAATTCAATTAAGATAAAAAAATAGGACAAATACAGAAAAACCGAGAACTTTGTGAAATAATACAAATTAAAAAAAAATACAAGAATACGATATACCACTAAAGAAAGGGAAAGGGAAAGAATGAACATAGAATCCTATGAGGGAGAAAGGAGTAACTGAAAAACTGTTCAGGTATTTAATACATCCAAATTAGTTTATTTACATGTAAATAATTAGAATTATGGTTAATTAGGTATACATTAAGTTTGTAAGAAATCATTTTCAAAAATTAAAAAATAAAAATAAATTTCCTCCTCCAAAATAACATTTTGCTGATTGTATCTATATATATATTTTTTACCTAACATATGTTGTTTTCATGTCCTGTCTTCCACAAATTCCTGTAAATGAACACAAAGATGCTTTTGTTTCAGCAGACACTGCCAAAATTGGCTCTGTGGCTAATGTAATCATAAAGACCCAGCCACCAACTAAGAGATAGGAGAACAAGGGGCCAAGAAAGGAAAAGGACCCTCACTAATCTAAAGTCCAGAATTTAATTTTCTTTGGTTTTATTGTCTGTTCCTTGAGACCATCTCAAAGGAGGAAAGAAAAACTACACATTGATCTTCAAATTAAATACTGAATTGCCTAATGTATGAATCAAGTCAGTCTGAAGATTAGAAACTGGGTGCGTGGCATTTCCCAGGGGCAAGAGTCCAACTCCTATTGATTCTCTCTCTCTATTTTCATATGTTGCCTTTTATTTTATCCTTTTTCTACCAGAATCAGTTCAAATTCTTAATCCTTCTTGCCTCAAATTTTACCAGCTGTATTTATGGTCTATGTGACCTTAGGGAATCACTTTATCTCCTCAGCCTCAGGGTCTTTATCTCTAAAATAAGGGGGCTGGACAAGATAAATTCTGGAGTTTCTTCCAGCTATAAATCATTGTTTTATGTATAGTTTGTATCTTTGTTGTCATTGTTCATTTGTGTCCTATTCTTTGTGACCTGATTTGGGGTTTTCTTGGCAAAGATACTGAAGATACTAGCCTGGTTTGCCATTTCCTTTTCTAGTTCATTTTGCAGATGAGGAAATTCTGGCAAATAGGTTTAAATGACTTGCCCAGGGACACACAGCAAGTAAGAGTCGGAGGCCACATTTGAAACTCAGAAAGATGTCTTCTTGCCTCTAGGGTCCAACCCTCAATTCACTGCTCCACTTAGCTGCTCAGTCATCCTATATCACTGTACCTAAAATATTTCTCTAAATGGGTAAGCAATCTTTACTATAGGCAGGGTGAAATTTCCATTTACTGTCACAAAGAAGGCACCAAATAATCCAATCACTTCTAAAAATTTGCTTTTAGCCTAAATGAGAATTCTAGTAGTGATTGTGCCTGGGAGGTACAGTTTTTTCCAGTAATTTTTCAATCCTGTCCAGCTCTTTATGACCCCATTTGGGATTTTCTCAGTACAGATACTGAGTGGTTTGCCATTTCCTTCTCCAATTCATTTTATAGATGAGGAAACTGAGGCAAACAGGGTTAAGTGACTTGCCCAGGGTCACACAGCTAGAAAGTGTCTGAAGCCAAATTTGAACTCACAAAGATGAGTTGTCCTTACTCCAGGCTCAAAAACTTAATCCACTGTGCCACTTAGCTATCTAAGGTATGATAATGAGCCCTTTTAAAATTATAGTGCCAAGTTCACCATTTGGAAGTCCTTAGGAAAAAGTGAGCTTCTACCTTTCAATATTTAAACCACACTACAAATTATTGTAAACAAACAAGATAGGACAAAGACCATATTTCCTCAAATGTCCTGATCAAATAATTTATTAAACATTGTCAAATGCCCATTGAAACCATAAAAATCAAGGCTCCATAGTCAGGACCACAGTGCACACAGGGCACAAATTTATTAGCAAGCTAGTTCAGTGAGGGTAAGCAATGAACCTTATTCCTCTTTGTACCTCCATTTAATCAATCAATCAGCAAAGCATTTATAAAGTGCTGACTATGAGCCAGCCATTGTGCTAAGCCCTAGGGATACAAAGAACAAGCTAAATCAATCCCTGCCTTAAAGAGTTTCCATTCTAATGGTGGAGACAACAGGGTAACAATCAAGTTTAGACAGAATGCCTACAAGAGTACAGTAGATACAGATACCAGGTAACCTTAGAACAGGACTGCTAGGTAGTGCAATGGACAGAGCATCCAGCCTCAAACTAGGAAGACTCATCTCCCCAAGTTCAAATCTAGCCTCAGACACTTATTAGCTCTATGGCCTTGGCCAAGTCACTTAAGTGTTTGTCTCAGTTTCCTCATCTATAAAATGATCTGGAAGACAAAAATTGGAAACCATGCCAGGATCTTTGCCAAGAAAACCCTAAATGAGACCATAACGTGTTGGGCACAACTGACAAAATGATGAAACTACAAAGCATGAACATGATTGTAGAAGGAAAAATGAACAGTTTTAATTATTTTGTTGGTCAATATGAGAATTTGTTTTGCTTAATGATGATTATTTGCTACAAGGGTCTGGCTTTCCTTTTTTCTTCCAGTGGGAAGGGGAGGGAGATAGGAAGGAGAAAAATAAATGCTTAATAATTTTTTGAAAATCAGGTTTTTTTTTATCTTATACTGAGTTGATATTCAACCTAATCTTCTGGATTCTCAATCTACTATATACTTGACTCTACCATCTGATGGAGAAAATAATACCTGCCCTTTTTAACTCACAGTACTATTGCCTGTAGGGAGCAAATGAGAGCATATATTACCCAGAAAATACTCACCTTCATATAGAAAAATGACAAGCATAAGACAGCAGTAAGATTAGGCAGACATGATACTTACTGATTCTTGTTGGTGCTGTCTTCACTCAAGTAAGAGATTAATTCTCCTACTTTTATTGTTGTCGCTATTATTATTTCTATGGAGAATTTCTGTTTGGAGTATGTAGTACCTGAATTTATCTTTATACTTTCTCTGCCATCTTTGTCCTCTGATTCCTGATGTGATCTTAATATTGTAGGCCACCAACTTCCTAGACCCCCTATTTGGTCTTGAGCTTTGCAGACCATTAGTCTATCCCAGATTTTTAGACATTACAGTGATAGACCCAGCATAATTGCCTTGACTCCACAGATTAACTGGCTCCTTTACCAAGTCCAGCATCCCAAATGACTCAAAACCACTGAATCCTGTATCCTGCTCTGTTGATATCAGAAACACTACACAGTGAGAAGCAAATCCTCACTAACGTGTAGCGATTTGGGCATGAGGGCTGGGGAAGGGTGTTCTGAGCTAGCCTGAATTTATCAAAAAGTCTGTATTTTGTAGAATTCTATAAACGAAATTATTTGATTAGTTTTAAGAGTATAAAGTAGCCTGAAAGGAGCTTACATAATACTATTGAAAAGTCTCTTGAAGAGTTTAAAACAATAGTTAAGAATGATTCATTATTATCCTAATTGTAAATCAATCAAATATTGATAGATATATCTAGACAGATTTCTTCTAAAGTGTTTGAAAACAATTTGTTCTCTTAAATTATTAAACATGCTCTCTACAATTTTGTTTATGCCACTAATTTTTTATTTATTTGTTTATTTGAGAAGCAATAGAAAAACAAACGAGGCAGACAGCTTAACCGCCATTGCCTAGCCTTTAATGGTCTTCTGCCTTGAAACCAATACACAGTAGTGATTCTAAGGCAAAAGATCAGGATTGTTGTTGGGTTTTTTTAATAAAATAAACCAGCATAGTCTTACCTATATCGTGTGAATTGAATTTCCTTTGTAGGAGGTGCAGGAAGAGAGTAGGCTAATTAACTTGAAGAAATTACAAAGTGGTGAGCCTGTGGGTAAGGGACTTTTAATTCAATCTCTCTATAAAGGGTTAGATTTCATTGAATCAAAGTCTTATGCAAAATTTTACCTTAAGTATATACGGTATGGGACAGTTTCTTTATTTTTTTATTATAAATTCAAGATTAAGGGTAATGAGCAAATAAGGTAGGATTCCAGCTATGTAAGGCTGGTATTTGGGACACCAGGGCATTGATTACATATATTTGGGTGCCTTCATAATCTTTATCTTCATTTGTTAAGTCTTTAATTTCGCCAAAAGTTAGTATTTTTTTCTCTTCAATTTCACTATTCCCTTTTATGAATCATGAAAAAAACCAAGAGTTGCAAATATATTATTAGTTAATAACATCTGTTGGTTGAATATCATTAATTGTCTTTTTCTAATAAAAAAAAAATGAGTCTTCTCTCCCTCTCAAGGGAGAACACTTCCCAAGGCTTATCTAGCTACTAGATACATATCGATTAATTTAAAAGCATTGATACTATTTACACATTAAACACTTAGCCATTATTCATTTAAGCAATTGCTCTAGCAGGCTTCTAGCTCACTGGCAAATATGTTTTCACTTACAAGCCAGACTTACAAAATTAGAACAAGATAGAAAATTGTTTTCTCACATCTTTCTCCACCAAATCTTACCTATACTTCAATTTCAACTAAAAAAGCAGCTCCTTGTATAAATCTTTCTAGTATAATTTGAGCTCATATCATTCTTTCAGTTTTCTGAACTCCTAGAGAAGTTTTTATTGAATGTTTTTTGTTCGTTTTTTGTTTTTGTTTTGTTTGCAACAAACCTTTGACATTGATTGGTTTTGTCCTGAATTGTTCCCTAATGCCTAGGATTTTCAAGGTGAAAGAGACCATCTGCTACATCCATTTTTTTTTTTTTACATATGAAAGAAGTAAAGCCTATAGTGGATAAAGAAACCCTTCAATACAAGAAGGCATGAGCACATAGATAAATGATTGAATTGTATTGCACTTTAATTGAATATTAATTGAATCAAAGATCATTAATAAGAATATATTTCCTTTTCCTTCTTCCTGTTCCTTTTGTCCTCTCTCACAATCCCCAAAGTAAGATACCTTTGAAGTATGGTAAGAAATTTGCATTTATTTGATACTACTTATATAATCTTGGATAAAACATTTAACTTCTCTCACTCTGAGAAATTAAGGGGGAGAGATGGCTTTGATTTTCTTCCAGCTGTGGCTCTATAATCTTGTGTTTTAATGATTAATTACAATTTATAAAATGGCCATGGGGTCAGTACACACAGGTGAAGCAAATTGAAGGTAGGGTCAGTGGGTATGATTTACAATTTTTTTTAAATTGTGAAAACACTGATTCTGTAAAACCTTTTAAAATATAAATCAACCAAGTTTACCTATCTTCTGTGAGTTTTATACAGGTCCTTAAGTTAATAAGAGATGTCCTGGGATGGGACAAAAAAATCACTACACCATCTGAGAGGCTTAATTTCCACACTGCTATCCAATATTCCCTAAGAAATTCATCTTTGTCTTTTGCCTCAGTAGCCATACAGTGCCCTGAAAACCTGTTCTAAGCCAAATGATAAATTGACTGCCTCTCCAGCAGTTGTCAGGTTTTTTTTTTAATTCTGTATTTACCAAAGCCACCCCTTCACATACACTTTCTCTCTCTCTCTCTCCCTCCCTCTCTCTGTCTCTCTCTCTCTCTCTCTCT
>NW_025377088.1:0-1234 GCF_016433145.1 Gracilinanus agilis
TCAGAAGGTCAACCTAGATTATAATCTGATCCCTGGATTTTAATAAATGCTCATTGAAGCTCATTGAATAAATGCTCATTGATATGTATCAGCAATATGAACTTGGGCAAGTCACTTAACTATTTGTATTGGTTGAGGGAGTTTCCTTCATAGGGAGTCCCTAAATTAAGGAGATCATAGGTCCTGTCAAAAAAAAAATATATATATATATATATATAACATTCAATTGGATCTTTAGCATAATACAGAAACTGAATATCTTGGGACTTCATGACTGCTCTATTAGACCTACAATCTGCAGCTCAGCTAACTGTCCAATATCTTCCACAGGGGTAAGGAACAATATCCTCAGGCACTTTCTAAGGAACAGTCCATTCCCCGCACTTCAAACCAAAATTAGAAGCAAAGCAAAGGCTCCAACCACAAGAAACTCAGAGTACAGCCCTACAATTTGCTTTCTTCTTCTACAGGAATCTGTTCGCCAACCCACAGCAGGACACACAAGGAAAGGAGTACTGAATGAGAAGTCCTAGTCAGTCATCTTGGCAAGATGCTTTACCCCTCAGGGCCTCAGTTGGTCCCTCTGTAAAATGTGAGGATTGGGCAAAATAATCCTTACTCTTCAATCTCTAAAATCTTATTCTCCAAGGCTCAATACATTTTTGTTGAATGATTCATCAATGAGAAGGAAGAAACACCCTATAAAATAATGCCAACCAAATTCTTTATCAACCACCAATGATTTTTTTCTTCCTTTGGGAAAAAGAAAGAATACTAAAGATTTTCCCCTACTTTTTCCCAATCTCTCAAGTTAGACAGATTTGGGGAAATGACAGACTTTGAGGAGAGCTATTTCTATGTGAAAGTACTACCCACCTGCCCTACTCAAGGGACTAAGAAATGCATCAGCTCTTTATTTTTACTGATGAATTTTCTGCTTTCACAGAATCACAGAATCAGAGATTCCCTCTTGGCATGATACCACAGTCATTTGAGATATTTCTGGAAGATATAAGTTCAAATCCTCCCTAAGATGCTGAGAGAATGTGATCCTGGGCAATTCATTTAACCTCTCTGTCTTTTTTCCTATCTGTAAAATTGAGGTAATACTAGTACCTGCTACCCAGGATCAATGTGAAAATCAAATGAGAATATATATGTAAGACTATTTTGAAAACTTTAAAATTTTATTTTATTTTAATTTAAAAATATCATTTTAAATTAAATATATAAT
>NW_025377089.1:0-1163 GCF_016433145.1 Gracilinanus agilis
AAAAAAAAAAAAGATGGCAAATTCAGATAAGAAGCCTATTTCTCCATTGCCCATGTGCCTCCCAGCATCTTAGGAGCCAAGAGATCATTGTGGCAGCCTGTGTAATTAGAAATCTTGAATCCTTGGGCTCCATCTCCCAGAATTCCTTTTCTTGTCCCCAAATTCCTTTTCCTCTCTCTCCCAAGTTGTGTGCTTACATTGTATGTGTGTGGCCCTGTCCTTGAGCTCTTCTCTCGCTACCGCAACTGGGTTAGCTTCCTATTTGCTCTAGCTTTTTATTTTCCTTTACTTCAAGTTATTATTAATATATCTTATTAAATATAATACTTGGAGTATTTGGATATTAATTTTTAATCTTGTAGTATGGATTTAATCTATAGTTTTTTATAGACCTTTTTCAGATTTTGCTTAGTGAAAGTATGGGTGCTGGGAGGCACAGACTTGAAAAGGGTGTCCAGACATTCAGTAAACATTTATTAAACCCTTAATATTTGCAGTGTACTTTGCTCATCACTGAAAATGTAAAGATATGTAAAAGATAGTCCTTCCTCTCAAGAGCATATTGTTTGGGGGCAACTGGATGGTTCAGTAGATTGAGAGCCAGACCCAGAGATGGGAGGTCCTAGATTCAATTTTTTTTTTTTTTTGTCTCAGACACTTCCTAGCTGTGTGACCCTGGGCAAGTCACTTAACCTCCATTGCCTACCTCTTACCACTCTTCTGCCTAAGAACCAATACATAGTATTGATTCTAAGACAGAAGGTAAGGGCTTTAAAACAAAATTGACTTCTAAATTCCCTCTCTTCCTCTCTTTCCTCCTCTTCTCTTTGAAGACAGAAAACAATTTGATACAGATTGTACATGCACATTCATAAAAACCATATTCCCATATTAGTCTTATTATGAAAGAAAAAACAAAACAAAAAAAATAAGCAAACAAAAAAATAAACTTTTTAAAAGTATGCTTCAATATGCATTCAGATGCCATCAGTTTTTTCTCTGAAAGTGGATGGCATTTTTCCTTTATGACAATGAAACTTCTTTATCTTTATCATTAGGGAAATTGGTCTATTGTTTTCTTTCTTTGTTTTTTGCTCTTTTTAGTTTAGATATCAAAGCCATTTATGTGACATAAAAGGAATTTGTCTAGACTCCTTTACATA
>NW_025377090.1:0-2814 GCF_016433145.1 Gracilinanus agilis
TTTCTCCTCTTCTCTTTCTCCCCTTCCCTCTTTCTCTCCCCTTCCCCCCTTCTCCCTCTTTCTCTCTCCCTCTTTTTTTCTCTCTATCGCTTTCTCTCTCTGTGCTAGTGGAAAAGTCTTCTACAGAATTTCTTTCATTCTTGGAATAGTGAGTCCCAATTTCAACAGAGTATAAAAGACTTTGTGTTGGAAGGGACCTTGGAGCTCATCTGTCCCAACACCCTCATTATTCAGAGGAGGAAATTGAGGCCCAGAAAAATTAGATGACTCTATGAAGGTCAAACAAGTGATAGAGTTGGAATTTGAACATAGTTCCTTTACCTCCTACTCTAGCTAGCTTTTCAGACATTATGTACATTTCATTTTAGTGACTTAAAATACATCACAGTCATTTCCAAATACATTCCCTTCCCAAATGAGTTCTTTGTTGGAAAAAAAAAAAAGCAGCTAAGCAGAACTGACAGACAAAACCAATGCATGGAACAATATATGGAACATTTTACTAGCATAGTCTTTTGCTTTTTAGTGGAGGGAAGGAAATATATTTCATTAAGTCTTTTTTGAACAGCTTGGTCACTGTGACTAAATTGAATCTGGTTGCTTTTCAGTGTCTCTTTTATTTTCACAACAGGTGGCATGGTGGATAGACTGGGCTTGGGATCAGGAAGACTCATCTTCATGAGTTCAAGTCTTGCCTCAGTCTCTTATATAAGCTATGACCCTGGACAAGCCATTTAATATTGTTTGCCTCAGTTCCGTGTCTGTAAAACTAGCTGGAAAAGAAAATGGCAAACTAGTCCAGTATCTCTGCCAAGAAAACCCCAAATGGGGTCATCGAGAGTTGGACACCATTGAACAACAAAAACAACATAAACAACAACATTAATTGTTGCACGTCCTTTTTTTTTTTTTTTTTTAGAGTTATTGTCTCTCCTTCTGTCCTTTACTTAGTTTATTCAGTACTAAGTTTGGAACTCAGTCAGCTGGATTTCCATAGGGTCTAGTCGTGGGTGGCTTTTACCAGAATAAAGACCTTTGCCACAGGATGGCAGCAGAATCCCATGTGACTCAATATTTAACTGATGACTCCAGAAGAACCTATTTGCATTTTATCCCTCACTTTCCCACACAGAGAGCCTCAGGCAAAGTAAGACCCCGACTGACTGAATCACCACTTTGGCTTGGCAGGGAACAGGATGGAAGTAGAAGGGGGTAGTGGCGAGAGGGGGACCGAGGAGAAGGAAGGCCCCTTGGCACATAGAGTGGGGGCTTTGTTCTGCCTTGTTCCCGGGAGGCTCGGACTCAGTTTGTGAATGGAAGTGAGTTGGGTGGTCTCCTCCGAGCAGCGGATTGTGCCCATCACAAAACCACCAAGGGAGAGCTTTGCCTTTCAAAGAAAAGTTGGATGAGGCTGGCAGGGATGCTGCGAGCCAACGCTGAGGCAAAGAAGGGAAATCCACGGGTTGGACGGCTCCTGTAAAAGAGGCCTGAGGTTTTCCCATGAGGAACTCTTCCCATCGGACGCTGCCGTTTATCTCCACAGTCCATGGCCAATAAACCTCCCGGATTACCCAGGTCTGCCGCGGATGGGAGGCTGGTTTGCATTAAGTCGAATCCCAGGTTCAGCTTCTCCTCAAGCATACGCTTCATTTCCTCTTTCCTTGTCCCCCTTGTCCCCCACCCCCAGCCTTTTTTTTTTTTTTTTTTTGGTTCCGATACAGTCTGTGAGTTAGCAGCCAAGTAAAATCACCAAAGTACACTTGGATTCGTGCTTCAGGTCCTTGAGAGAGACGCCAAAGATCAGCCCCCGCCACCATTTTCTTCTCTCTGGCCATAGCAGGGGAGTCTGTCCCTACAATTAGCCTTTCTCTTTGCTCCCTCCATCCTGAAGGCAGGAGAGAGGAATCTAGTCTGTCCCCTCATTCTTTTGCCTCTTGGTGAGAATCAGGAGAGTCAAGAGCTTAGGAGGGAACTCATGATTTTGGTTTGTTTTTTGCATTTGTAGTGATCTCCTTAGCCACCTTGGGGAGGTTTTCTCAGAATAATGTATTTAAATGCATACAAAATGAGATTATCGTTTATGATTAATTTTTAATTATATTGGAATATAGTTATTAGAATAACTATAATTATTATTATATTGGAATATAGTTATTAGAATATTGGGGAAAAAACAGGTGCCAGGTTAAAAACATCTTGTATTAGAAGGATGTTAGAGATAAATTTAATTCAATCTCCTTAATTTACAAATGAAGAAATGGAGGTAAAGGAATTTGTTCATGGTCATAAAAATAGCTTCTGAGGAATCCCAAGACCGGGATTATTAGTTCTAGGGGTCTTAACAGTTCCTGTCTCCAATCTTTTGAATCTGTGTTTTTTCCAGTGCTTTCTTGTGAGGCAGCTGAATAGCCCCAGCCATTAAAGAGCTTACATTCTGCCTTGACAGGAGGTGGCACCCTAGAACTGAAGTTAGGATGAACTGAATTCAGATCTGGATTTTGATACTTACTGTGTGACTTTGGACAAGTCACTTAACCTTTACTTGCCTCAGTTTCCTCATCGATAAAATGGAGATAATAATAGCACCTACTTCATAAGGTTGTTATAAGGATCAAATGAGATAATAGTAAAGTACTTAGAATATAAGTGTTATTTTTTAATATTTATTTTTCTTAAACTTTTACCTTTTGTCTTAGAATCAATACTGTATATTGGTTCTAAGGCAGAAGAATGGTAAGGACTCTTCTGCCTTGGAACCAATACCTAGTATTGATTCTAAGACAGAAGGTAAGAGTTTAAAAAAAAAAAAAAAAA
>NW_025377091.1:0-1365 GCF_016433145.1 Gracilinanus agilis
GGGAGAGGGAGAGGGAAAGGGAGAGGGAGGGAGCTGCCTTCACCTCGATCATGGGAGTTCAGATGGAAGGCAAAAGGCTGCCTGGACCCGAAACCATCTTTGGCCAAATTGAATCTCAGTGTTCCGATTGCCTTCTCTTGGGGGTGGGGGTGGGGAGGTAGGGCTTTCTGCCCCCTACAAATTCCAGCACGACACCTAGAAAATAGCTGCTTATCTACTACCCACCATCAAACACATCCAAACAGTCTGGAAGTAGGTGCTATGATCCGGAAAGAGGCTGATCAGACACCGAGGGCCCTCCTACAATCCGCTGAAGAGAGCCTCCAACTGGCCCCCTTCCTCTCATGGAAAGAAGCCTTGCTAAAGATTGCGGGGTGGGGGGCGGCTTAAAAGAGCCTTGGAACTGATGGGGTGTCCTCTTTTTAAATCGGCTCGAAGGAGGAGAGTCAGCAACTTGCAGTTTTATGGGGGGACACCCAGAGTACTGGGAACCCTTAGTTCATACTTCGTGGCAGGTTTGCTTTTTTTCTTTTCTTTTTGGAAGAGAAAGTCTCTGATTTGATTCTATCCAGTGATTAAGCATCTTTGTGCTCGGCTGAGTCGGGTATTCTAACCCCTCCCCCTCCAAAAATGGCATCGAAGCAATCAAAATGGTAATGTTCGGCATGAATGGGGCCCCTCCCCCACCCCAAACTCTGCAGACTTTTCTCCATGTTGAGAAGAGAGGAACCCCCCCTTCGGCACAAAATGGGAGCTCCCACTACCAAATGGGGAACGCTGACCAACTCGGGGACAATGAACGGAGCTAGGGGCCTTAAAAAAAGATCCATACACACAACACAAAATACAATTCATTCATTTTCCAAAGCCATCCCTCTCCCTCCTCCTTCACCTTCTCCTCTTGCCCCTCCATGACTATCTTAGAGACCAACAAAACCAGCCATATTTCTCCCCCAGCCTGCCATCACTTTTCAACTTTCCCCGAGACTCCTTAAATAAAACATTTACATCTCGGCTGCCTTTCCGCGCCCCCTTCCCCCACCCTCCACCCCAGGCCTCAGCCATCCACATTTCTAGCCTCTCTCGGCATCAGCTTTCCGCCACGACCCCCCTCCCCCAAGAAAAATGAACCTAGAGGTCTTCCTCTTTTCACTAGCCAGGGAAGAGCAGATTTGGCAAATAAATACATTCGACCGAGGTGGGGGCGGGGGAGAGGAGGATCTAAGGCTCAGCTCCAAGTTTGGTCTGAAAGAGCTATGCAGCATTCCGAAGGAAAAGCGATCGATTCAGGGAAGGGATCCGAGGGAGGGAAGGAAGAGAGAGTGTGAGAAAGAATGGGTGAGATCTAGCAAAAAGGGGGGGGGG
>NW_025377092.1:0-6359 GCF_016433145.1 Gracilinanus agilis
ATATATATACTATGGGCACTTACCAGAGGCTCCCTTGTTTTGTTCTTTATCTCTTGGGTAAGCCCTGACTCCACAACTGACCTCCCTTGCATGCCTGCCATGTCCTCCAGGACCTCTATTATGTCATTGGTCTGATCCAATATTATTTTTACTGTATGGAAAATAGGGTTAACAGCTAGGTAGTGCAGTGGATAGTCTTGAAGGATTTGGAGTCAGGAAGACCCAAATTCAAATCCAGTCTCAGACACTTAATAGCTGTGTAACTCTGGGCAAATCACTTAATCTCTGACTCAGTTTTCTCAACTGTAAAATGTGGATAAAAATAGTACCCATCTACCAGAGTTGTTGTAAGAATCAAATGATATAATGCTTAAAATATATGCTAGTGATGGAATACTACTGTGCTCAAAGGAATAATAAACTGGAGGAGTTCCATGTGAACTGGAAAGACCTCCAGGAATTGATGCAGAGCAAAAGGAACAGAACCAGGAGAACATGGTACACAGAGAACAATACACTGTGGTAAAATCAAATGTAATGGACTTCTGTACTAGCAGCAACACAATGATCCAGGACAATTCTGAGGGATTTATGGTAAAGACACTACCCACATTCAGAGGAAGAACTACAGGAGTGGAAACACAGAAGAAAAGCAACTGCTTGAACACATGGGTTGATGCGGACATGATTGGGGACGTAGACTTGAAACAACCACACCAATGTAACTATTAATAATATGGAAATAGGTCTTGATAGATGACACATGTTAAAAACCAGTGGAAATGCACGTCAGCTATGGGGGAAAGTAAGAACATGAATCATGTAACCATGGAAAATTTTTCTAAAAAATAAAAAAATTAAAAAATATATTTTATAAACTTTAAAGCATCATTTACAGTAAATCATTTACAGTAAAGACTACTATATTATCCTATTACCAATAATAAATACTATTATTATCATATTATCAGTAGTAAATACTATTACAATATCCTATTAATAGCAAATGCTGTTGTTATCACATTATCAATAATAAACACTATATTATCCCATTATCAATAATAAATACTATTATGTTATCATATTATGAATAATAAATGCTATTATATTATAATCATCATTTTTATTATGCTTAATATCGAAAGTTAAATGCCAGACACATAGCCTCAAAATTTGAAATGACTTTAGCTCCTACAAGTGAGTCAGTGAGGAAGCAAGTAATGTCTGACCCATCTCTGCCTGAAACACGATAGCTAATTGCCCATCTTTCTTGGCTGAGGCCATTTTAAAAACTCCGCAGACCACTTGTGTACCCCAAGGGAACAGGAGCCAGAGAAGGATATATTCTGGAGTAGTAAAACCACTGCATTTAGGTCTAAGTAAGAGAAGCTTCCTGAAAGGGGGGGGAAAGAATCAGAGCAACCAGAACATTCTGTTCATAAAGGATGCAATGAATTCACGTTGGGTTGTTTTTTTCTGTGAAAATCCAAATGGAATGAAAGAAGCAGCAGAGCAGAACAAATGGAAATATACTGGAGGGCAGCCTCAAAGTAGCATCTATTTGCAGAAAAACCAAAAAGGCGAAGTAGTTCTCAATTGTGCCTGGAAGGTAACGAGATGAGTTCTGTGTGGCTGGTGAAGTGGGGATTGTTCCATGAGAGTCACACACTTCACAGTGCAAACGAATTATTGAGCACTGTGGGTTTCGCAGCCAAATTTAATAAACATTCCTGTCCAATAAACATTTGTTGAGCATCACCTGCCTGTGGAGTAAGGACAAAAAAAAAAAAAGAAATGAATGCTAGAGAGTATTTTTAAGCAGCTATTAGAAGTGCTTTGGGATTATGGGAAGAGCACTGTCCTTGGAGGGGGTAAGACTAGGTTTGAGTCCTGGCACTATCATTTAAGAGCTGTGTGAGCTTGGGGAAATTATAGAACTTCTCTGAGCCTGTTTTTTCATCTGTGTTGGGGATAGTCCAGCTTGTAGTACTACCTGCCCCACAGATTGTCTTTTTTCCCCCTAAAATGCAAGTGTTTTTGTAAGCTTAAAATTAATTACAGTAATAATAGTTGACATCTATAGAGAACTTTGAGTTT
Source organism: Gracilinanus agilis (assembly GCF_016433145.1). Taxonomy (NCBI): domain Eukaryota; kingdom Metazoa; phylum Chordata; class Mammalia; order Didelphimorphia; family Didelphidae; genus Gracilinanus; species Gracilinanus agilis. The sequence continues at coordinate 2,098 of NW_025377092.1, forward strand.
CTCAAAGAGCTGCACATTTGATCCTTATAACAACTCTGTGAGAGAGATACTATAATTATACTCATTCTAAAGATGAGGAGTCTCTTACAGAGTAAAGTGACTTGACCAAGATCATATAACTGAAGCTAGATTTGAATTCAAGATTTTCTCACTCCAAGTCCAGCACTTAAATAGGAGCTGTTATGATTAATTTTAGTTATATATGAAGAATGCAATTTATATTCCATGTTAATATTATGTCCTATATCATCTTGTATATTTTATCTTATGTATTCAAAACATTATTCTGGGAAGAGGTCCATAGGCTTCACCAGACTGCCAAAGGAAAAGGGATCATGACTCAAAAAAGGACCCTTGTGTTTCCATTCCACCTCCCACACAACTGCCAAATGTTATTACCAAAACACAAGGTCCACCCCATCACTCTCTGGCTCTAGAAATTTTAATAGCTCTCTTTCCTCTGGGATAAAATACAAATTCTTCTTCTTCTTTTTTATTTTTATTTTTTGCATGTATAACCTTCTACAATCTGGCTCCAGCCTACCTTTCCAGGTTTATTGTGCATTATTCTCCTTCAGTGACTTCACAAATCCACCAGACTGGCCTACTTACTCTTTCCCAGATATAACATTCCATCCTCCATCTTCATGCTTTTCCAAAGACTGTCTGCTTTGCCTGGAATGTATTCCCATTAAACTTCCGCCTTCTGGAATCCTTCACTTCCCACAAGACTCAGTTCCAGTCTTACATAAGAGTCTGTCCTCCCTCCCTGAAAATATTTTGGATTTGGTTCACATGTATTTCCATTTACTTGTCTACTTACATGTTGTTTCTCCCAATAGAATGTAAGCTCTGTGCAGACAGGCAAGACAGCTTTAAAAGCTACAGGTTAAATTTTATTCTATATATTCATAAAGAAAAGAGATACTTAATCAGAACCTACATTTCCCATTTACAATATTCTTATTCTGTTCTACTATGTATAACAAATCCCTATTTTATTTATTGTTTGTTAAGTTAAAAATAAAAATAATTTTTTAAATAAAAGAATGTAAGCTATCCAAGAGAAAAGACTGGTTTTTTAATCTCTCCTTCAGGATCTAGCACATAGTAAGTACTTGTTAAATCCAGACATACTTGGTGAATGAATGGGTGGATGGAAAGATGAATGAGTGAAGTGTATGTACTTCAACCACAAAGAACAAAGAATGCTGATGGGAGTCAACTCAATTTGATAGACACTTATTAGGTGATTTTTATGTACAGAGTACCAAGGTAGGCACTAGAATTCTCTATTTCTCTTTCATTAATTATGTTTCTTGTCTTTCAGTTGACCGTCCTCCAATTGAACCCTCCCAGTATGTCTCAGTTGCACCCAAATATCCGGACAAGATGGGATTTGATGAGGTAAGGAGGGAGAGATTTTACAAACGTGTATGTATGGGGCGGGGGGGGAGGTCTTTATGTATATAAGCAATCTGGATATAAACATATCTATATCTATATCTATATATTTATAGAGAGATAAAAGGAACATTTCACATATATTAAATATGTTGTATATAATGTATATGTATTTGGATGTTCCATTTTTCTGAGGACCAGCTAGTTTGACTCTATTGTTGATAGACTATCCAACTTTGAACAAATCACCAAATGTGGTGCACCTTTAAGGAGGAAAATGGTAGAAGCATCTTGGGCATTTGCCAAAAGAAACTCACAAATAGTCAGTGCTGGTTCTGAGCTGTATTTCCTAAGAACAGATGTTATAATCATTTTTATGCACCTCGTGGATGACTTTAATTTCATTCCAATACTTTTGGGGGAAGAAAAGTTATTCTGGAATAGGCTCCACTTTTGTTTTTCACATTTTATTACTTTTCTTTTCCTTCTCCATAGGAAGATGGTATATGAGAGGAGGAAATGGAGGAAAAAGAAATGGAGGACTTAGGCAGCTAGGTGGTACAGTGGATAGAGCACCAGGCCTGGAAGCAGGAAGATCTGGGTTCAAATCTAGCCTCAGATACTTCCTTGCTGTGTAATCCTGGGCAACTCACTTAACCTTATTTGCCTAACCCTTGCCTATTATATGACTATAATGTCTTAAAGTCATTAATTACCAAGCAGAGAGTAAGGGTTTAAAAAAAAATCAATGGAGGGCAAAGGAAAAAAAGGAGGGGAACTTAATCTCATTTGTTGTCTTAATTATAATACATTTTCCAAGAGCTTAAAAAAAGGCCCTTTTGAGGAGAATGCCATCATTCTATTCCATTTGTAGAAGAGGTTATTTGGGTATCATCATCAGTATCATCATTATAGCTAATATTTATGTGGTACTCTAAGGCTTGCAAAGCACTTTATTTGTATTATCTCATTTGAGCCTTACAACAACTCTGAAAGGTAGAAGTTATTATTATCCCTATTTTACAGATGAGGAAACTGATGCAAGCAGAAGTTAAGTGACTTGCCTAGGGTCACACAACTAATAAATGTTTGAGACAGGATTTGAATTCAGTTCTTCCTGAATCTATGTCCAGAGCTCTATCCACTGTGCTATCAACTGCCTAAATAAAGAATTCTCTAAGGAAAATGGAACAAATCAGTGAAAAAGTCAAATTTCAGAGCCAATGAATCCTTCTAGCCTAATGAGCCTTCTTACTCTGCTATAACTGAGTTAGTAACCTTGATACATGGTAACTAGGACAGGAATCAGAAACCTAGAATTGTCTACTTTCACAAACTCAGTCAATTATCTTCCCCTCAAAATCTGCCCCTCTCTGAGTTCTGGGTTAAGATGGCGGCAGAGTAAGAAGCAGCTCTTAACCTCTCCTGACCGAAACACACAAAACTCCTCAAGGGGACATAAAAACAAGTCCAGACGAAGGGAGGAACCCCCACAATAGGGCACAGCATGGAAGGTACGTGGAATCGAGGCATTTCCATGCTATAAAGGGGTGAAACAGCCCTCACGAAATCGCGGGCTGAGCAACCACCCCACCCCCACCCCCTCCACACTCATCTATAGCTCCGAAGCCAGCTAAAAAGAAATAGAGCAAGTTTGGGGCACCCATCGAGTCATTGGCAGCTCCGGGGCCTGTTCCTGAGAGCAGCAAGACTTAGGACCCCATTAAGCCAAAAAACGCAGGCGAAATCTGAGCACGGGAGCAGGACGCAGGGCGCAGAGCACAGGCTGAGCAGAACGCAAGCACTGTGGAGGCGTGGGTGGAGGCAGACACAGCCAGGAACTAAAGCCTAAGTGGGGAACCAGTGCAGACGGGTATACGACTGTGGAAGCAGCTCCCTGAGACTTGTAAAGAAACCTCCTGCAGAGGATCAAGCAAGGGGGCCAACCAGGGGGCTTGACCTTGGAAAAAACCAGAACTCAGACCTCAGGAGCCAATAGATCGCGGACAGACACTGAGCGCGAGGATAAACCTGAGAAGCTGCTGGGGTAATGATGGCTACTCAGTCTCAGGAAGTTCAGAAGAGAAAGAATAACAACAAGAAAAAGAAGTCTTTAACACTCGACAGCTTTTACACAGAGAAAATCCAGACAACCGAGCAAACAGAGGAGGAGAACAAACCAAAATCCTACGAAATGTTGTCTACAAGAAACACACATGAGACAGGTGGACATACACAAGTTTAAGGTTCAGGGTTTGAGCAAAATCTTTTGGGCATCAAATGAGAAAAAGAAGGCAGGAGTGGCTATTATGATTTCTGACAAAGCCAAAGTAAAAATAGATATGATTAAAAAAGACAGGGAAGGTCATTACATCCTGATTAAAGGCAGTATAAACAATGAGGAAATAACACTGCTCAATATGTATGCACCAAGTGGCATAGCACCCAAATTCATAAAGGAGAAACTGGCAGAGCTCAAGAAGGAAATAGATAGTAAAACCATACTAGTGGGAGATCTAAATATTCCTCTGTCAGATCTAGATAAATCAAACCGAAAAATAAATAAGAAAGAGGTAAGAGAGGTGAATGAAGTCCTAGAAAAATTAGATTTAATTGATATGTGGAGAAAAATAAATAGGGACAAAAAGGAATACACCTTCTTCTCAGCTGCACATGGCACATTCACAAAGATTGATCATGTTATAGGGCATAGAATCATGGCAAACAAATGCAAAAGAGCAGAAATAATAAATGTAACCTTCTCAGATCATAATGCAATAAAAATAATAATTAGTGAGGGCATTTGGACAAGAAAATCAAAAACTAATTGGAAATTAAATAATATGATTCTTCAAAAC
>NW_025377093.1:0-8305 GCF_016433145.1 Gracilinanus agilis
CTCCTCTCCTCTCTCCTCTTCTCTTCTCCTCTCTTCTCTTCTCTCTCTCTCTCTCTCTCTCTCTCTCTCCACCCCCCAGACACTAGGATCTTTCCCCTGCTCAGATAACTCATTATCTCCCCAGAAAGGACTCACCAAGTGCCAGGGACTGGGCAGAGAGAAGGCCCAAAGGGTATATAAGGGGTGGGAGCATTGCTGAGCCCCTGGGCTGACCCATTCTCCATTCTCTGCCCTTCAGCCAACGAGGAATGGGCCTGGGTAACCTGTGTACCCGAGTGGGCAGCATGATCGCCCCCCTGGTGAAGATCACGGGCGAAGTGATGCCTTTCATCCCTGCCATCATCTATGGGGTCATTCCCCTTCTGGGGGGAGCCGCCGCCTTCTTCTTGCCAGAGACCCTCAACACGGCACTTCCAGAGACAATAGAAGACGTGCAATGCCGGTCAGCCCACGTTCCTCCCCTCCAGCCCCCCTGACATCCAGAGGGGATCCCAGGCCTCTTCAGGGCCCCTTGCTTTGGATGGGGCCCCAAGGTTTGGCAGAGCAGACTCATTCTCAAGGGGAAACTGAGGGAAGCTAGTTGACCGACTGCCTAAGCAGCTCTGCGCCTTAACCCTAGTGGAGGCTCGGGGGCTGCCCTGGGAGGCAGGGGAATAGCCGTGTGGTTTCCAGACGCCTGTAGCCATTTAGGACCCCCTCCTGGGCTCACCCCCAAGATAGCGCAAGCAGCGGTTCAGTCTCCCCTCGCCCCCTCCTTGGCCTCCCTCGTACCCCCCGCTCTCCCGGGCATCTGCCTCCTACGGTCGCACTGATGGGCCTGGGAATGGGATGCGGGTGGAGGTGAGAATGGAGATGAAGTGGGGGGAAGGGGCCTGCGTCATTCTGAATGGGAGATGCCGTGAGAGGGGTTCTGAGCTTGTGCTTTCTCCCCACCCCCAAATTCCCAGGAAAAAGCCCAAGGAGGAGACAGAGGTTCAGTCTATCCCCCTGCAGTCCTGTGAACCTGGGAAGGGGACCAGCTGAGAGAAGGACGATGGCCAGAGCCACCTGCTGGAGGCCCCGCTGCCCCTGGCCTCTCCCGAGAAGCAGCCCCGGCCCTGGCTCCTCTGGGGAGACGGAGCTCCTTTCTCACCCAGCATGGGCTTGGCCTGGCCTTTGCCACCCGGAGCCCCTGCCCCCCCCCAACACCCTGGCCCTTTGGCCAGAGCCATCCGGGGCCTCCAAGTACCCGAGACCCTCTCCAGGGACTGGACAAAGCGAGGCAGGAGTTCCCTACCCCATCCAGGGCTCTGTCTGTCTGTCTGTCTCTGACTGTCTGCTGTCACACACACACACACACACACACACACACACACACACACACCCCAGCCCCCTCTTAGGAGGAGACGAGGGCCCTTAAACAGAGCATCACCCAGGCCAGCCAATGGAATGGGCCCTCCAAGGACCTCCGTTCGAATCTCAGTTTTGCCACGCTACCTGTGTGACCTTGGGCAAATCAGGCCTCAGTTTCCTCATCTGTCGAATGAAGAGTTGGAGCCGATGACCTCTAACCCTTCCAGGGCTAAATCTATGACCCCGAAACCCCCCCAAGTTATGGATGAGGAAAAGGTCAAGAGTGACCGAGTGCAAATCACGAACCGATGCTGAGATTCGAATTGAAGTCCTCTGGCTCCAAGTCCAGCTTCCTTACACACTGCCAATCCCCCAGCCCAGGCTGCCGAAACAGCCAGTTGGCCCCCCTTGTCCCTTGTCCCCCCAACTCCTACTTGTCTCATCTGATTCCGTCCGGCCTGGCCTTCTGGAGCCCGGGCTCCCAGCGCAGCTCTCCCTGGCCTCTGCCTCCCTGGCCGGGCTCTCAGGCCCAGAACCCCCTCCCAGACCCTCGGGCAGCACCGAGGCCCTGCCGGCCCTGGCCCTGGGTCCTGCCTCCCTCCCAGAGGGCATCAGGAGGGCCTGGTCTGGGATTCTGGCCACACCTACACGAGTATGCCGAGGGGGGAGAGGGAGAGAGACGGAGCCTAGAAGCGCCCCCAAGCCAGCAGCAGGCTCCCCGCTTCACTTTTCACCAAAGAAAGCACCCAAAGAGTGGCGAGTTCCCATGGGCACGGGGGGGGGGGTTCTCTTGCAAAGACCAGGCCCCTGGGGCCAGTGACGCCAGATGTCTTGAGCCGTGTCCACGAACAGACAACCACGTCCCATGAGCAATGGAAGCTCGAGTGGACGTGACAAAATTGAGTGTTTTTCTCAAATAAAAAAGCCAACATATTCCAGACGAATCCGATCATTGCAAGAGTTAGAACCAAAGAAGGTCAAAGGCAGAACCACAGGTGTAGAGCCAGACAGGACCTCAGTGGTCATTTAGGCAACCTCTTCATTGAGCAGATGGGGAAACTGAGGCTCAAAAAATTAAATGACTTACCCCAAACTACTGAGATTGTAAGCATGAGACACTGGGTTTGTGCCTGGGTTCTCTGGTCACAGAGCCAATCAACCAGCAAGTATTTCTTGTTTGCCACATGCCAGGCTCTGGGCAAAGGACTTTGGGTACCATATACAAGGAATGAGACGATCCTGACTCACTCTGGGTTTACCTCCTTTCTTTTTAAGCCTCTTACCTTCTGTCTTAGAATTGATACTAACTATTGGTCGTAAGGGGGATGAAGTGACTTGTCCAGGGTCACCCAGCTAGGAAGTGTCTGAGGACACCTTTGAACCCAGGCCCTCCTGTCTCCAGGCCTGGTTCTCAATCCACTGAGCTGCCGGGGTAGAATGGATGGGCGTGAGAAGCGGAGGCAGAGAGGCCCATGAGGAGTCTGTCTCAGTCATCTTGGCTCCTCCGTCCCATCGAGTCCCGCTCAGCCTGGGCTGGCACTCCCCCAGATTGTTAGACCTTTCTCAGACAGACTGCCGTCTAAACTCTCTCCCCCATTTTGCCTTGGTGAAGCTGGGAAAGTCCCATGCTCTGGCCTCAGCTGGTCCCTCGGTTCCCTTGGGCGAGGGCGCTGGTGCCAAAGAGGACCGGTCACTGAGCCAGGAAGAACGGCCCACTTTCCAAAACAACTTCCGATCTCTCTCTCTCGTTTCCTTCTCCCGGAGCTTGTGGCTTGGGCCTCTGCCAGCTCTCCTTTAGACTTGTAGCGGAGAGGAAGGAGAAAACGAGGTGCAGAGGACGACTCTTCATCCCCCGACAAAAGAAAGGCTTGCCACACAAAGGCCCCTGAGATCACACCGAAAAATACCAAGAACGGGAAACAGTAACCCATCGCTGCTGCGATGACCCAGCGTCGGGAAATGCCTTGGCTGAGCCCGCAAGGCTGGGGCCCTCATCCGCTCCTGTCTCCTGCCCATTCAGAGGGTTGGAACTGGTTCAGCCCTCTGCCCCCCAGCCTCTGGTGATAGGGGGCGCTCTGATCTCATACGCGGTGGCTCACGACGCTCCCCAAGCCGCAGAGAGCACCAGGTTCTAATCCTGCCTCTGAAAGGCGCTAGAAGTGCTGCCAAGGGCAGGCCATTGAACCTCCCTGTGCTTCAGTTTCCTCATCCGTAAAATGGGCACCTCTCTCATAGAGTTATTTTGAGAATCAAAAGCAGAAGAAATATTATATGTGCCCATATACATACACGTATAAATAGTATTCACAACCTTCTTATTAATATTACATGATAATATTGTTATATTATTAAATATTGTAGTAAAGGACTTCAGACATCAACCAGCTTAGAGAGAGGCTTTTGTGCAGACCAGAGAGCCTCGTTGGAGACCGCTAGGCATGTGGGCCGTTGCTACCTCTGCCTGCCGGGAAGGCCAGAGCCATCGCCTCTCCTCTTTCGAGAAAAGAATCTGCTCGATCTCTCGGCACGTCCTAACAGCTCAGGCAGCCATCCCTGGGCGAGAGCAGCTTGGCTGTAGAAAACTCTAAGCCAAGCTGTTCGGGCGATAATGAAAAGCAGTCCCAGTCTCCGACTGCTCCAGGCCCACAAGATCTCCTCCTGCTTCTTCTGAACTCTCTCCAACGATGGTTGGCCAAAGCCAGGAAAGCTGGAGGAAATGAATCACACCCTCAGAATGAGCCAGTGAACCCCTTGGGGTAGCAGAGAGCTGTTCCTTCCAACTTCTGGCCAGGGTTCACTGGGTACCTGCTGTGGACCAGTCCAGATGTGGGTACTGCCTGGGGAAGCCAAATAAATGAATAAATGATCCTTCCAGCTCCAATGATCAGAGAAGAGTTTGAAACATGATAGAGTTGAAATCACACCAGATCAGACACTCCACAGCTGTGTGACCCTGGGCAAGTCACTTGACCTCCACTGCCTACTCTGACCACTCTTCTGCCTTGGAGCCAAAACTCAGTATTGACTCCAAGACGGAAGGTAAGGGTTTTAAAAGAAAAGAAAGAAAGAAAGAAAGAAAGAAAGAAAGAAAGAAAGAAAGAAATCACCCCAGATTCAGAGTCAGAAGACCAAGATTCAAACCCTCATTCTGCAACTTAATACCTGTATGGCCTTGGTCAAATCATGGATATTCATTCCATAAGCATTTTTTCATCATTTCCTAGGTAATAGACCCCCCAAAAGTACCTGCCTTCTAGGAGATTACATTCTATTGGGGAAAATCACACACACACATGCATAAATCGATACCAAATAAATGCAAAACAAATGCAAAGGGATGGCAGGAAAAGGCAATAGGTGGCCCTTGAGTTGTACTTTGAAGGAAGTTAGGAATTCTAATAGGTAAAGATGGAGAATATTCTAGGAATAAGATAGAGCCTTGCCAAAGACACAAGAGACAGAGGTGAATAATCACAAAAGAGGAACAGCAAAGTGGACAGTATGGCTGGACTGGAGCAGTCAGTTCATGTATGTGAAGTAGGGTGATGCATAATACAGGAGGGGGAGTCAGATTAGAAGGTGCTTTAAATGCCAAACAGAAGACTTTGCATTTGTTCCCAGAAGCAACAAAGCCACTGGAGTTTTTTAAGCATGGTTAAATAAGTCAGGCAAAAGTTGGGAAGTGAGAAAGAGGGGTGCCTTGGGGGAGAAAGATTGACAGTTACAATGAATTCTATTTTGGATATGTTGAGTTTAAGATACCTGTGGGGCATCCAGTATAAGACATCCAAAAGGTGATTGGTGATATAGTGTAAGCTCTCAGAGAGAGGTTAGGGATAGATATTTAGATCTGGGGACTATCTGCATAGAGATCACATTTAAAACAATGGAAGCTGATGAAAGCCCCAAGAGAAGGTGGAAGGAAAGAAGAGAGCATAGACTCAGGAATAGAAAACAGATAGTATCCAGCCACGGAACCTGAGAAAGGGTGCTCAAACAACTATGAGAAAAAGAATGTCAGAGAGAGAGAGAGAGAGAGAGAGAGAGAGAGAGAGAGAGAGAAGGAATCCAAGAGGAAAAGATGATCAAGGTCAGATCTTTCCGAGATGTCAAGTTGAATGAAACCTGAGAAAAAGCCATTGAGTCTGACAATTAAGAGATCATTGATGACTTTGGAAAGAGTAGTTTCAGTTAAATGTTAACACTAGTTTGCAAAGGGTTGAGAAGTAAAAGGAAAGAAAATAGAGATTGCAACTGTAGATGGCTTTCCCTAGGAATTTGCCTAAGAAAGGGAAGAGAGATAGAGAATGACAATTTAAGATGATAAGATAGTCAAATGAAGTTGTTTTTTTTTTCCCAAAGACTAATGAGGACCTGGGCACATTTAGAGGCAATGAGAAAGAAATCAGTAGATAGGTAAAAAAAGGGAATGAGATAATGGGTACAAGTTAACTTCTTTGAACCTTGGTTTCCTCCTCTATAAAATGAGGCTACATTAGCTATTCTCTACGTTTCTTTCAGTTCTAAATCTTACCTTCCTATGACTGGCTGACATCTCTCTAGATCCATCAGTGCCTGTGTCTTCCTATACTCACCTATGGGTCTGTACTTCACTGACCTTCAAAACTCCAAGCTATGATCAGGGATAGGAGAATGTATATGAAAAGGACCCATTGGATAGTCAAAGCCCATGGTGTGTTCTGTTTACAAGTCAGGGAGGCCAAACAGCGGATTTCCCTCCATCCTCCACCCTCTTTCCCCCAGATGACTGGAAAACATTCAGAAGAAGGTAGCCAGGATGATGAAGGGTCCCAAGTCCATGTCATACAAGGATCGGTTGAAGGAAATGGATATCTTTAGCCTGGAGCAGAAAAGCTGTCTTTAAACATATGAAGAATGTATGTAGAAGGAGATTTGTTCTGTTCAGCCCCAAAGGGCAGAACCAGGAGCAATGGAAGTCTCATGGAGGCAAATTTAGGCTGGATGTCAGGAAAAACTTCCTAACAATTTAAGATGTACAAAAAAGGAATAGGCTGCCAAAGGATATCTTGTATAATCTCTCACCAGAGGTCTTAGAGCATGACCACTTGTCAGCAATATTATAGTATGGATTCCTTCAGGTAGAGTTGGATTAGCTAACTGGTGAGATCTCTTTCAAATGCTATAATTCTATAAATGGCATGAGTGCTGAAGCTAAGCCAATTTGAATTTAGGCATAAATTAGGTCAGGGATGAAATGGGGAGAGCCTTAAATATCAGGCTTAGAGGTTTGAACTTAGCTTGGAGCTTAAAGCATACAGAGTTCCCTGAAAACTGTAAGGTCCTAGTTGCCTCTGGACACAGCCAGCTGGACAAACAGTCAAACTCTCTGTAAGGAAAAATAATTCCATCAGACCTTGGGAGAGGGTGGAGTGAGGAAGAAGAGAGCAGAGTGGAGAGGAAGCTGTGAGCCCCAAGGGGAACCTTGGGCTCAGTGCCCAGCCCAACCAAGGTGCTGAACTCTCAAACTCAATCACGGCACCCAGTCAAGTTGCCCCGAACTCTGAACCCCTTGGGACAAAGCCAGATACCTCAGTAAAAAGGCTGACCTAGTAAGTCTTTGGAATGAAATGCAATCATTCCACTCCCAAGTACAGACCTTTCCTTTGTCCCTTGAGCTGCTTCCAGAGGAATAAGCAGAAATCACTTTTCACAGCGTATGTCTACTTTATCTCCACCACTGACCTGCATGCATCAGGTTAGAAGGTCCAAGGATATCTGCACATCAGGCACTGAGTTTTTTCTAGGGTGGTGACCTTTGAGCCCCGGACAGAAAAGAAACCGGCCAGGCCCAAGGAACCTCTTCTATTGTCCACTCTCTGCCTGTATCAGCCTTTCTAAAGGCCCACAGTTATTCTTGACCTCATGCCTCTCCCTGGCCTTAGAGCAGACTAGAAAGGAAGAAGGATCTACCCTTTGGGGAAGGAAGGAAGGAAGGAAGGAAGGAAGGAAGGAAGGGAGGGAGGAAGGGAGGGAGGGAGAGAGGGAGGAAGAAAAAGAAAGAGAGAAAAGGAGGGAGGGAGGGAGGAAGTAAGGAAGGAAGTTCTAGATATTCTGTGATATAGGATCCTATTATCAGATTTAGAGGTGGAAAGAAATTTAGAAGCAATCTAATCCAATTTTCTCATTTTACAACCGAGGAAACAAGACAAGAGGTTAAGTGACCTTCCCAATGTCACATAAGTAGGTAGAACTTGAAATCAGAACCCCTGATTCCAGACCCAGTGCTTTTTGTACTAAATCATGAAAACTTCACTTTTTCCACCTGCTCTCTGAGTACTTTCAGCAGCAAACAAGAGTTCAATTCCTAGACACCATGACCATCCATGTCTGCTGTGCTCAAGCTTATAAGATACCTTTTTAGATACAGTTAACAGGATGGTAGATTAGGAATCTGTAGATATGATATTCTTGTTTACTATAAAACTGACAACTTCTTAGCCTTTTCATTCCAACATACTATTAACATACCACTTTGACCTCTTCAGGTAGGGAAAACAAAACATTTATTTAGTAAAAGTATGGCCTCATCAGCAGTAGTAGCCAAAAATAACAGAAACTGCTGTAAACCTTGATTTCTTTTCTCCCAAAATCAGTCAACAAACATCTATAAAGCTACACGCCAGGCACTGTAATGAATCCTGGGGATACAGAGAAAGAAAAAAAAAGGCAATCCCTACCCTAAAGAAGGAAACATTCTAACAGGGAAGTAACACAAAAATTACAGACTCCATTTTACAGAGTAAATGGAAGTAATTTGAGAAGAGAACTAGCAGATAGAGGTATGAGAAGGCATGTAGAAAGTGAGATCAGCGCTGTTTTTTGAAGAAAACCAGTGAAACCAAGATGTGGAGATGAGGAAAGAGAGCCCATCAGACACAAGGAGTAGACAACAACATAAAGATGAGGAGCAAAGAACTAGAATATTATTTTC
>NW_025377094.1:0-1360 GCF_016433145.1 Gracilinanus agilis
TCTGGATTCAGACTCAGTTGGTTTTTTTCCCCTCTGGAAGTAGATGATATTTTTTCTCATGAATACTTTGGGATAGTTTTAAACTATTTTATTCCTGAGAAGAGCTATTATTCACAGTTTTACAGCATTCCTGTCACTATGTTCAGTGTTCTTCTGGTTCTGCTTATTTCATTCTGCTTCAGTTTGTGTAAGTCTTTCCAGGTTTTTCTGACCTCTCCCTGCTTGTGATTTTTTACAGTACAGTAGTATTCCATTGCAAATATATACTATAAGTTTTTCAGCCATTCTCCTATTGGTGGATATATATTGCCTCACTTTCCAAATCTTTGTCCCCTAAAAAAAGCTGCTTTAAATATTTTTGTATATAGGTCCTTCCCTTTTTTGTTTTTGTTTTTTATCAAAACTAGAAATAGTATTGCTGGGTCAAAGGGTATACACTGTTTTATAATACATTGGGCATAGATCCAAATTGCTTTCCTGAATGATTGAACCAATTCACAATTCCTCCAATAATGCATTTATGTCCAAACTTTCCCTTATAAGCTCAAATATCCTTTTCTGTCATAATAGCCAATCTAATAGGTGTGGGGTGATACCACAGAGCTGTTTTTTTATAAACATTTATTAATATTCGATTCTAACATGGTTACATGATTCATGCTCCTACTTTCCCCTTCACTCCCCGCTCTCCCACAACCCATGGCCGATGCACATTTCCACTGGTTTTAACATGTGTCATTAATCAGTTGCATTGGTGTGGTGGTTTCGAGTCTACATCCTCAATCATGACTACCTCAACCCATGTGTTCAAGCAATTGTTTTTCTTATATGTTTCCTCTCCTGCAGTTCTTCCTCTGAATGTGGGTAGCGTTCTTTACCATAAATCCCTCAGAGTTGTCCTGTGTCATTGCATTGCTGCTGGTACAGAAGTCCATTGCATTCGATTTTACCATAGTATATCAGTCTCTGTGTACAGTGTTCTTCTGGCTCTGCTCCTCTCACTCTGCATCAGTTCCTGGAGGTCTTTCCAGTTCACCTGGAACTCCTCCAGTTTATTATTCCTTTGAGCACAATAATATTCCATCACCAGCATATACCACATTTTGTTCAACCATTCCCCAGCTGAAGGGCATACCCTCCTTTTCCAGTTCTTTGCCACCACAAAAAGCGTGGCTATAAATATTTTCATACAAGTCTGTTTATCTATGATCTCTTTGGGGTACAAACCCAACAATGGTATGGCTGGATCAAAGGGCAGGCATTCTTTTATAGCCCTTTGAACATAGTTCCAAATTGCCAGCCAGAATGGTTGGATCAGTTCACAACTCCACCAGCAATGCATTAGTGTCCCAATTTTGCC
>NW_025377095.1:0-3386 GCF_016433145.1 Gracilinanus agilis
GAAGAGGAGACAGAGATGGGGGAGGGAAGAAAGGGATGAAAACGGGAAAGGAAGGGATGGAGAAGTGGAAAAGAAAGGAGGGAGGGAGGGAGCGGACAAAGCGAGGGGGAAGAGGAGTAAAGCGAGGGGAAAAAAGGGGGTGCACAAGGGAAGGGGAGATTCCCGTCTCTTCACCCCCTCCGACAGAAAAGAGTATCGCTGCCGGACTTGGCAGGCCCAAGATGGAGGAGAAAAGTGCTGGACAAAACGAAAAAGAAAAAGTCTAGAGAACAGCCTGAGCTCAGGTCTCCTTTCCGCCGCTCCAATTACCCTCGTGTAACTGCAGCTAAGGCTCCGCCCCTCGCCCCTCGCCCCGCCCCCTCCCCCCAAGGTTTGCTGTGAGGGTGCAGGTTCGGGGAGGCGGTGGTCGGGGCTTCTCCTCCTCCCCTCAGGCACCTCGGGACTTTCTCCCGGCACTCTCCGCGCCGCCCCACTCTCCACCCCGGAGGGCAGGTCCCTCTAGCCCAGCACGCTTTTTGCGCTTCCGCTTGCAGTCTCTCCCTCAGCCTGTGCGGAGGCAGTTCTTCCCCAAGCTCGGAGCCGGCTTAGTAGTTCAATTAGGGGCTAGAATGCTGGGCCGGGACGCCTGAAGAGCTCTGAGACTGTGTGAAGCTGGACCGTTTGCTTGATCTCTGGTTACCCGACCAAAGGATCCACTGGAGAAGGATGGCACGAGAGGCCGGCACCCTCGCCGAGAAAGCGCCCCGGAGGGCCAGGACATGGCTGACCCGAACTCTTGTTTCTTTTTAACTTAAACATTTTTCTCAGTTTTGGACAATTATCACCCACCATTTTGTGATACGGATTCTTTCCCTCACTCCCCGCCCCCTCCCTCGCCCTGCAGTGCCGATTTCCGTATTTCTCGTGCTGTGAAATAAGACACATCACACATACAACAAGAAATTCGTGGAGAAAAACTGCAGTTGTCCAGGGCCTCAGCCTCCCCCTCTCAGAATTGGAGAAATCCAAGCAAAAAAGAAACAAAGAAGTTAAGGAGGTCAATCGAACTTTGGAATCTTTTGACATGCTAAAGCTCTGGAGAAAACGGAATGGGAATAGAATTATTATACTTAATTGGTTCAAGGATCTCCCTCATCTGTTTTATAACAGATTGAACAAATTTCTGATTAATTAGATAGTAGAACCAGACATAGACCAACATCTCTCACCATATACAAAGATAAAGTCACAATGAATACTTGATCTAGAAAAAAAGGGTGATACCATGAACAAATCAGGGAAACATGAAGTAGATAATCTGTCAGACTTAGGGATAAGGAAAGAATGTGAGATCAAGCAAGACACAGAGAACATTATAAAAATGAAATGAATAATTTTGATTACATGAATAAGGTCATGAAAAGTTGGATATTACTAAAATGACAGAGCAACAAAACTGTTTATTGATGGACCAATTGCTTGATTCAATTATCCTGACTGGAGGTATTGAGGGTCTTACCAATGATGGTGGCTAAAGAACTGGAGCAATAAAATCAAGAATACTCAAGTGAGCATTAAATGAGGAGCACAAAAGACAGATAATGAGAAACATTTTCAAAATCTTGAAATAAGGGGATTTAACAGTGTGCTATGACTTGCAAAACTAGAGAAACTGAGGGAAAAACATCAGTGCAATGAACAAAGTAGGTAAGACTCAGCTGTTTCCAAGATCCCAAGTTAGTGAAACAGAGATATCCCAGAATGATACAGATCATTTCTTAGGTACCTCTTCTACCTTATGAAGGAATTCCGGGACAGTGTTCTAGATCTAACAAGCAAAAGATGAATAACCGAGGAAACAAAACTTTGGTCTTCTGAACATATCAATTTATTAAGCAATGCATGCCAGTGGCCTAACAAATCAGGACCAGGACCCCTTCGTCAGCTTTGGGATGAACTTCTAATACAGGAGGAGGCAGACTTTTATATAGTAAAAATAATCACTTAAGACTAATTAAAATGAAAAGGAAGCAATATAACATTAGGTAACTTGATTTCTAATTGGATGGAAGATTAGGATTCTCAAGCTGGGAGGAGGAGAGTGAACAAGCACAATTCCTTGAATTTAGAAAAAGAGATGTCCAATGCCTCCCAAGTGTCTACATCCAATCCAAGGAACATGAAAGAAAAACAGATTAGTATGGAGCCAGTTTTCAGTAAGACACATGGATTGCTTGAAATGTACAATTTTAAGAAATCTCCTTACATGAATTTTATGATCTAATTGGGTATCTGGTCAACATAACCTAGGTCTTTGGTTAAGTGTCTCTAAATAGCAGGCACAGGTGGTCTGGTTTCCCTGCCAAGCAGAGATATGCTTGAACAATGCAATAAAGTTGTCTCTCAGTTCCCACAATTAAACTTTTTCACAGAACAGAAAAATAAACTTTTTCACAGAACATTTATGGGGCTAGGCCCATAAATGAATTGAAAGGAAACTAAACTAGCCCCAGAATAGAGTCACAAGATGGAGTCAGTATGATTAACTGGATTCCTACAGTTAACCCCTTGCTATCCGAATCCCCTCAAATTCTCACACTGAGTGATTCCTACTCTTGCAATTTGTCTTATTTCTTATGTATTTCTGAGTGTTCCCATCTGTCCTCAACAAGATCACATAACACTTGGGAATAAAGATGCAACTTAGTAACCCAGCACTGGATGCCAGGATGGAGAAGATCTCCACAACCACCATGGCTTTGCCCTTGGTGCTCTGGTAGGTGGGCAGGAATGAGAGCCACACACTGCAGAACACCAGCATGCTGAAGGTGATGAACTTGGCTTCATTGAAGGTGTCAGGGAGGCTTCTAGCCAGGAATGCCACTGTGAAGCTCCCCAGGGCTAAGAGGCCAATGTATCCCAAAACACAGTAGAAACCAAGAACAGAGCCCTCATTACATTCAATGATGATCTGACTGGGGTGGGAATGTGTGTCTGTGTCTGGAAAGGGAGGAGATATTCCCAGCCAGATTCCACAGAGAGTCACTTGAATCCCAGAACAAAGGAGTACAATGTAGTTGGACACTCTAGGTTGCAGCCATATCTTGCTCCTACTCCCTGGTATTGTAACCTTGAAGGCCAGAACTACCAAAATGGTTTTTGCTAAAATGGAAAAAACAGCTACAGTGAACACAACCCCAAATGTAGTTTGTCGGAGGAGGCAGGTGGCTGCAGTGGGACGGCCAATGAAGAGCAAGGAGCAGAGGAAACACAAGGTGAGAGAAATGAGGAGAGTGTAGCTGAGGGCCCTGTTATTGGCTTTGACTATGGGGGTATCACGAGACTTCACAAACACCCAGAGAATCAGAGCTGTCAGCAAGGAGAAGAAAAGAGCCACACAGGCTAGC
>NW_025377096.1:0-9224 GCF_016433145.1 Gracilinanus agilis
ACACACACACACATATATATATATATATATATATATATATATATATATATATAAAACATGCCAGAGTTCTCACCTCAAAAAATAAAAGCATTTTATTAGGTCCTCAGTGTAACAGGACTCTGGTAAAAATTGATCCTAGAATACAGGGTAAAGATCAGAAAGGCCAACCTCTGGGTTTGTTTCTAAGTAGAAATAGTGGAAAATAATCTGTATCCTTGGGATTGCTGCTTGACGTGAAATGCTGCTGAAATGAATTGAGGGTCATGGTAGTGAAGTGAGGAGTATTGTTATAGAATATAGAAGGATAATAGTTAATAATACCCATGGAATACAAAAATATATACTTAGCAAGTATCTTGAAAGAAAGAATCTAGGTACCAAGGACCGCAATCAGGATCACACAAGATTTAGCAGCTACCACAATAAAGGAAGAGAGAGCATGGAATACAGTACTCTAAAAGGTGAATGATATAGGCTTATGATCAAGAATAGCTTATCCAGAAAAGCTAAACATAATCATACAGAGGACAAAAATGAATCTTTAATGAAGCAGAGGACTTTTCCATCATCTCTAATGAAAAGACTAGAACTTAATAAAGCTTTGGAATACAAACATGAGAGTAAAGAAACAAAAAAGGTAAATAAAGGTGAGCAATCATAAAAGACTTTATAATTATAAATTGTTTGTATTTTTAATTGGGGAGTGATTATATAAGAATCTCTTAAGAATGGTGATGTTAGCAGTGCCACAGAGGGAGTCAAGCAACATGAAGAGCTTTGGAGACATGTTGTTATGTTTTGATGATCTTAAAAAGAAAAGAAGTAGAGAAGGGAAAATGATACCTTTAGGGGGAAAGGAGGAGGAATGAGATAGTAGGATTCATCTCAGGTAATTAGGAGTAAAAATAGAAGACCATGACTGAAGAAGGGTAGGGGTAACTGGTACCATTTGAATATCACTTGAATGATTTAGACTAAAGTGAGAACCAAGAGGAAAAAATATATACTATAACAATAACATTGTAAAAATGAACAATTGTGAAAGTCTTTTACTCTGATTTACACAATGGTCAGTCATGCTTATTAATAATTTAGAATGATATCTACCTACTGAAAGAGAGGAGATAGACTAGGTATGCATAGTAAAATATGAATTATTGGGCATGGCCAATATTTCTTTCAGAGAGATTTACTTTACTAAGAAAAGGGAGTTCATTGGATATGAGTTCTATTTTCTCTCCCTCCTGACTACATTTCCAAGCCCCTTAAAATTATCCCTCATTTCCTCTTTCTTTATTACAATTTCTGGTTCAACGGTGGCCCTTCACCTTGCTAAAGCCAACCTTTCTATGTACTGTTGGTTCCATCTTCTTATGTTTTCTTTCACCAGAATTACTTCTTTTCTTTCTAATCTCTCCCTATCCAATGCTTCCTTCTCTCGCACCTATAAATATGTTCAAGTCCTCCCCTTCAGTCCCAACCCACCAACCTTAAATAAACCTCACTAGATCCTACTCTCAAGTTATTGTCCATATCATTCTCTTTTTCACAGCCAAATTTCTAGAAAAAGTTTTCTACATATACATTTTTTTGCCTATATTTCCTTTCCTCTAACTCACTTCTTTCTATCCTGATCGCTTATCCAAAGCTGCTCTCTCCAAAAAACCAATTACCTTTTTACTGGCCAAATGGTTTGTGTAAGGAAGAATAATATGAGGTAAATCTGAGAGGATCAGAAGGAACCATATTAGGAAAGGTTTATAATGTCAGAGAAGTTTGTATTTTGGGAGCACCTGGGTGGCTCAGTGGATGGAGAGCCAGGTCCAGAGTGTATAATTGGAATTTGGGAGACGCCATTTAAAACTATATATATATTTTCTATGGACACGTGGGAACTATCAAACTACATTTCCCGTGGTCCAACAGGTTTCTGGTTCCGGTTCTTTGGGCGTGGGGACACCTGCGTCACCACGCATAGAACAGTTTAAATGGGAGGAGAATCCGAAAGGAAGCTCTCTGAGCTAGCAGGCGCGGGAAGGTACAAAAGGTAAAATGGCGAAGGCAGTTTGAATTCTTACTGGGGTATGGTCTAATGATTTTACCAGCATGGCCATGGTTTTAATTAAACTACTAATTTCTATAATTATATTAGTCTTTATTATTTTTAATCGTAACATAAATGGCAACCACACGGTCGAAATTCAAACTCTCAATTTTCTAGATAGCCTAAGAAGAAGCCATGTGGCTCTGGGACCCCGAGTCTCAGAAACGATCTTTTTCCTCACCTAATCCTCTCCCAATTTTCCCCAGCCTAGAGGCTGTTTTACGGGGAAGAGAGACAATGGTTTTAATTGCCACTGGGCTGCGAATTATTTTGCTCAATGCCCCGGGCCTAGTGGCCCTTGCGGACACAAAAATGCCAGAGCCCAGCCAGTATTATCTCGCCACTGATCTCCTGACTCTTGAACTGGTCTCCCTTCCTGCCGCACCACAAGCCTGCCAGCGTCCCAGTGCCTGTGATCTCTGCACCTTTTCCTGACTCACCGGAGCAGACCACTTTCCCAACCCTGGCTTGCTGGTGCTGCTAGTCCTATTCTGAGCCCAGAACCCCAAGCCCCAACAGCGATGACCCCCTGCTGCTGCTTTCACTACCCCCAGCTGCTGCTTTTGCTGAGATCTTCGGAGACTTCTGCCACTGCTGCTTAGGATTTGGTATTGTCCCCACTACCCCACCTTGGTAATGGCCTACTCTCTTGCCTTACCACGTGTTTCTCTAAAGACCTAATTTAGGCACCCCCCACCCCCACAGACTCTAAACATGGGTATTTTCTACAAAACTGACCTAAGTTTTCTCTAGACCCGACCCCACATGGACCTAGCATCTGAACCTTGAACTAGCATTTACCCTTAATCGGGCTGCATGGCCTATTCACCCCATACCTGCTCAGAACTTTGAACTGAGAGCAAAAACTGATTATAAAAAAAACCTTTCAGAACTGAATGACTTTTAAAGAGACTATATCTTACTGTATTTTGCTAATTAGTTTTGTAAATTAATCTTGCTTATTTCGTTGATTTTCCTGTTGCACTGAATCATTTTAAGTTAATGAAGTTTGTGGCTGCTAGATTAATTCTGTTTGTGATTTTTATTGTAACTCCCAAATAATGAAAAAAATCTATTAGAATTGGTAAGAGGTTTTGACCAGCTTGTTAATCTGATACTTATATTATATTTCCTACACATTTTTAAAGTTGTAAATTGCCTTATGTATACTGGATTTATAGAGCACATGTCTTTTAAAATTTATTCTGTCTTGGTAATTGTAAAGAACCTTGGAAGTTTCCATGCTTTCAAAATTAACTTGTAATTTTACAAGAGGTCTTTTGACTTTTACTTTAGGTCCTAAAGAATTGTTGTCTTAAAGGATAAACTTTTATATATTGTATTATAAGAGAAATTATTGCCTTAAATGAGTAGAAGCATAAAATTTCCTACCCGGGATTGTTTTTTTTTTTTTTTTAAACAGGAATCCAAGGAGCTCCTGTATATTCTTATCTCAGGAAACCAGAAGGTTTCTTTTTTTTTAAAATATCAGATTTTGCTATGGAAGCAATAACACAGTTTGTTGAGAAACTCTTAGCCAAGATTTAAAAGTTGTAACAAGCATATGATTTTAAACATTGTTTATTATTTTAAAATGTGCTATTAGAAATTATGGTACTCTATTTGAATGTGCATTGTGAATCTGTTATTTGTAAGATCCATTTTCTCTCACAGAAAAATCTCATTTTCGGGTAACAAAGCCCTTCTAGTTCTAAGCTATATATATATTTTTTATTCTTTTAAAACATTTTTTTTATGAGAGCAATTGATTTTTCCTTCTTCTCATCTTGCACTGGAAGTACATATATAATCATTATTTATCCTTTTTCTGATTTTACAGCAATATAAGCTTAATGCAAATACCTGAGACTGAGAATATGGGACTGTGATTAAATGCCTCTCTGATTCCAGAAGAAGGGAATATAAAAGCCATTAATTAGTGCTAAAGAAAGCACATGGTCAGAGACTTGACTGACTAAAATCTGCATGGATTGCAGGAGTTCTATGCCAATACTTTAGGGCTTGGAAATTGGGGTTTGAGTCCTGGAGTCCCAGTCTTTTCTAAAACTTTAGAGGACGTGGGTCCCCTGGACTAAAATTCCTAGGCCAGCACCTAAGATTGGTTATTTATTTGGCTCACTTCCCTGAAAAGCTGATGGTAAATCAGATCAGAGAGAGACATTTCCCTTCAGTCCTGGCCCTAAGTAGGTAATAGCAAACTGCTCAAATCCCTTTTCATTGGGCCTTGTTTCAAAAGCCTGTTATAAGTTTATTTCCCCTACATTTTTTGCACATTTAACATTTCATTCACAATTTTTTCTTTTTTTTCTTGAATTTTATTCTTTTTATTTTGCCAATTAATTTCATACAACCTCCGTGACTCAGCCACTCATCCTTAGCTGACCTGAGGTACCCTTTTTAAAGGTGTGTTTAGAATTTTCCTCAGGGGGATGTCTGTTAAGTTTTTTTTAATTCGATAATGTAAAAATATATGTATATTTAACCCTTTTAGGAGTAATTTCAGGGGGAATTGTATAATTCTTAGAAGAAAATGTATGTTTTATAATCTATAATGTAAAGTTTAAATTCTTTTGAGAATAATTTCAGGATAAGGATTTTGCCATCTCTCCAGAATCCAGACGACAAACCTGTTTGGTGAAGACACCATGAAGATGCCTGAAAAGCCTTCACTGTACCATGAAGACCAAAATTTGAACCTTGGGGTACAGTTAATTGAATTTATGGGGAGTTGAATTTAAATTGAATATATTATTTTAATTGTACATGTTATGCCAATAGGGGACTGCCCCCAAATTGGTTTTTTGTCAATGTGGCTAGTTTTATCCATTTGTTCATCTATTTCTTTTATCCCCCAAATTCCTAAAATTTTAAAGTTGTCTGTGTTTACGGATCCAGCGAAGAAAAAAGACTGACTTTTTTTTGCCAGATCCCAGGAGGAATTGTATAATTGGAATTTGGGAGATGCCATTTAAAAGTATATATATTTTTTCTATGGACACATGGGAACTATCAAACTACATTTCCCGTGGTCCAACAGGTTTCCGGTTCCGGTTCTTTGGGCATGGGGACACCTGCGTCACCACACATAGAACAGTTTAAATGGGAGGAGAATCCGAAAGGAAGCTCTCTGAGCTAGCAGGCGCGGGAAGGTACAAAAGGTAAAATGGCGGAGGCAGTTTGAATTCTTACTGGGGTGTGATCTAATGATTTTACCAGCATGGCCATGGTTTTAATTAAACTACTAATTTCTATAATTATATTAGTCTTTATTATTTTTAATCATAACATAAAGTCGCCATTTTTGTTACGATTAAAAATAATAAAGACTGATATAATAATATAAATTAGTATTGTAATTAAAGCCATGCTGATAGGGATAAAATCATTAGACCACACGCTTGTAAGAATTCAAAACTGCCGCCTCCGCCATTATTGTTACCTCTCCTCTCTTCCCGCGCCTGCTAGCCAAGAGGGCAACTTCCTCCTCACCCAGGAGATTTAACCCCTCTCTTACATCATCATACTTCCTGTTTGCCATGAGGAATCATGGGAAATGTAGTTTCAAAGTCTCTCACGTGTCCATAAAAAAATATATATATACACTTTTAGATGGCATTTCCCAAATTCCAATTATACAGTATCTCCTGTGTGGCCAGTCCCAGCTATCTGGCGAGCCAGTCTCCCACGGAGCTGTTTGTCGGTGTATGGATCTGCGGCAGATACCATGAAGAGACAGTAATCAGGACCCAGAACTGTAGGGCAGTGTGGGATAAGGCCGTCTTCGGGAAGAATTGCCTGGCACCTCCCCTGACAGCCAGTGGTGGGCCTGTCTCAGCCTCAGCTTCCTCATCTGTGAAAAGGGCTAGATAGCCTCTAGGGTCTCTCCCAACTCTCAATCTGTGGTACGAAGCTTTTCTAGGAGACAACAAACGCCATCTTTTAGCCGTAGGTCAGCGGGGGAGAGAGAAGACTTTGTAGCCGCTGCTGCCTGCGCAGGCTCCCTTCCAGCGTACGGAGGGCTGTGTTCTGTGTCAGTGGGGGGGCAGGACCCCTTCCAGAACAGATTCCCGAAATAGAGTTCTCGAAGGAGCTGCCTGGAAATGAGCAGGAGGACAGGGAATAAGTCTGGTGAGGCTAAAGGAATTATGTTGGAGTGGGCAAGGAAGGGTAGCTGTTCTGTATCTCAGCTGAGGACAGGAGAAGAGAGAATGGACTTTGTCTGCAGCACGAAGGCTCAGATGGGCCCTTGGGAAGCAGCCCGACAGTGAAGGCTCAGAAACCCGGGCACACAGGGCTGTGGGGGGCTCAGAGAAGGCCCTCCTGGGGAAGTGCTGGGAAGAGCCTGGGCCCCTTTTCTCTACGGACATTTTAGCCTTTTCGTACCACAATCCCTTTTTGTCAAATTGGAGAGGAGAGACTCATCTCGATAACCATGAACGAGGCTTTCTTTTTTTTTTTCTTCTTTATTTAAAGATATTTTATTTTCCTAATGACGTGTAATAACAATTTTCGGCATACATTTTCTAAACTTATAAGATCCAAATTGTCTCCCTCCCTCCCTCCTCTCAGCAATCTGATCTGGGTTATACACGTATCGTCATGCAAAACATGCTTCCCTATCGGTCACTGTTATAAGAGAATATTCATATAAACCCAGAACCCCCATAAAACTCAAATAAACCAATGCGGAAGAGAGCCGGCTTTGGTCTGTGTCTGACTCCAAGGGCTCCTTCTCTGGAGATGGACGCCTTCCCTGTCGTGAGGCCTTCGGAATGGCCCCCGGCCATTGTACGGCAGGGAGCACCGACTCTTTCTCAGTTGGCCATTGCACAATGTCGCCGTCACCGTGTACAGTAATGTCCCAGTTCTGCTTATTTTGCTCCGCATCAGTTCTGGCAGAGCTTTCCGGCTCTTTCTGAAATTATGGTGCGCATCGTTTCTGACAGCACAATCATCTTCCTTCCTTCACCACCACGTGCGCCATTTGGTCAGCCATTCCCCAGTGCATGGGCGGCCCCTCTGTTTTCAGTTCTTTGCCACCATACAAAGAGCGGCTAGAAATATCCTTGTACAAGAAGGTCCTCTTGCCCTTTTTATTGCCTCGTCAGGATCCAGACCCAGCCGTGGCATTGCCAGCTCAAAGGGTCTGCAGCTTGATGGCCTTGGGGCATCGCTCCAAATTACCCTCCGTGATGACTGGATCACAGGAACGTGTCTTTCCAGCCTACAGCTGAGATCCCAAAATTTTGTCTCCCAACCTGAGGATTTTTCCCGTAGGCTGGAGACCTCTTTGGTCAGGGGTAATCAGTGTGTTTATGGACATGTATGGCTAGTACGGTGCCGGGCCCGGAGTCAGGCAGACACATCTTCTTGAGTTCAGATCTGGCCTCAAACAACTTCCTCGTTAAGTGATCCGGGGTAAGTCGCTTCACTGTGTTTGCCTCGGTTTGCTTATCTGTAAATGAGCTGGAGAAAGAAATGGCGAATCACTCCAGAATCTCTGCCAAGCAAACCCCAAATGGAGTCATGCAGAGCTGGACATGACTGAACAACAAAATATAGATTAGAATAGCACCTCCCTTACCAAACTGTGGGGCTTCGGGGAGAAAATGTCTCAAGGCACTTCATAGATCTCCAAGTCCCCCAGAAATGCCAGCTATCAGAGAGGCTCCTGGAAGCCTCCACTCTTTCCCCTCCTCTAACATATCTCCCACATTCATCCTTTCTCTGTTACCTGAAATTAAACTATTGGAAATCCTGGGCCTCGGTTTCCTCCTCTGTGAAACGGAGAGGTTGGTCTTACGTGACTTGATTTCCCTTTGAGTGCTAACAGAACTAGAGCGACGGCTGGCTACCTGGGATTCCCTCCAAAACTTCCCACCCTCTCTTCTGATCACACATTCTGTGGGAGAGATTCCGACAGCTCCTTCCTGCACCTGAACCATCACTGCTCCTCTGCTCTCGGCCTTTCTGTTCTGGCTGATTCAGGTCTTTGGCTATTGTAGAATTCTAGAACTCACCGCCATAGAAGCGGCAATCCTGTTGGATCTGGGCTAGAGATGTCCTGAGTGTAGAGTGGGGCTCCTTCCCTGGGGGCTCGGGAACTTTAAAAAACATTTTTAATAAGGATGTTATTACATTCCAATGAAAGCAGGTCGTAGGCGCCTCAGTGGGTAGAGAGAGCACTGGGTCTGAAGTCGGGAAGACTTGAGTTCAAATTTGACCATAGGTATTTACTAGCGGGATGCAAGTCACTTAACCCTTTTGCCTTATCGCTGGAAAAGGAAATGGTAAACCATACCAGGATCTTTGGCCAAGACAACCCCATGGACAGCACCGGCCTGCTGTGGTGGTTAGAATCACAAAGTGTCCTTAGAATTCTAAATATAGTCTGTATATTTAGAATTATGTTGAATTCCCCCTACAATTCTCTGCATTTCATTGTTATTTTTAAATGTCTGCCTTCCATTTTGGAATCAATACAAAATCTATTTTCCAAAACAAGAGTGGTAAGAGCTAGGCTGGGGGTCAAGTGACTGGCCCAGGGTCACCCAGCCCGGAAGTGTCTGAGGCCAGATTTGAAGCCAGGACTTGCCGCCTCTAGGCCCGGCTCTCCATCCGCTGAGCCACCTGTCTGTCTCCCCTTTTCCATCCCTGCAAGGAAACAAACAGGGGCTTCATGGCACTGCCGCACCTCGGGCCTGGATTCGGCGGGCTTTGGCGAGCCTGGCCCTCCTCCGGGTGGTATAAGGGCTGCCCAGGTACCACCCTCGGGAGGCCGGCCGGCGTGATGGCGTCCTCGGAGCCCGGAGCAGCGATGCCAGGGCGGCCAGTGATCTGCGCCGGCGGCAAAGGTTAAGGGCGACCCAGATCAGAAGAAACAGTCCGTGTGGGGAGATGAGATGGCGATTCCGGAGCGCCAGTTTCAGAACTCCAGGAAGTCCCCCCAGCACTCCGAGTCTAGGGATGGCGAGCTTCCCCCAAGGCCGGCCTCCTCATCCACGAGGCTGAGCAGGGAAGAGCCAGCAGGAGCCAGCCGGGAGGGAGTGGCGGGAGGCTGACAGGCTCCGCCCCGTGACGCTGGCTGACGCGCGCTGCA
>NW_025377097.1:0-5012 GCF_016433145.1 Gracilinanus agilis
GAAGGGTCAGACATGACTAAATAATAAGGCATCTCCACTTTCTCCCTTCTTATTCTCTTCCTGATTCCTTTCAATCAAGCTTCTAACCTCATAATTCCACTGAAACTCTCTTTACAAAGTTCCCCATGATCTCTGAATTGCCAGAACCAGTGGCCTTTTCTCAGTTCTCATTCTTTTTGGTCCCTCTGCAGCCTTCAACAGTGTTTGTTGAACATCTTCTCTTAGATACTCTATTTTCTCTAGGTTTTCATAACACCACTTTCTCCTGGTTCTCCTACCTTTCAGATTGCTCCTTCTCAGTCCCCTTGGCTGGATTTTCATTTAGGCCCTACCTTGTAATGGTAGGTATCCCAGAGGGTTCTGACTCTTTTTTCTTCTCCCTCTGTATTACTTACTATATATGACTACTTAATTATATATTATACTACTTATTTATATTACTTATTATTTTATTTAATTTGATGATTTCTTTAGTTTCCATGGATTTAATTAAAATCTCTATGCTGATGATTCTCAGATATGCCTATCCTGCTCTAATTTCTTTACTGACCTCCTATCTCTCCAACATCTTGAACTGGATGTTTAATTACTGTTGTTGTTGTTTAGTCATTTCAGTCCTTTTTAACTCTTTTTTGACCCCATTTGGGTTTTCTTGGCAAATTTACCAAAGTGGTTTGCCATATTCTTCTCCAGCTTATTTGACAGATGGAGAAATTGAGGCTGAGTTAAGTGACTTGTCCAAGGTCACATAGCTTCTGAGTGTCTGAAGCCTGACTCTAGGTCCAGCCCTCTCTCCACTATGCATCACCTAACTGCCCCATTGTTCAATAGATATTTTAAATAGATTTAAATAGATGTTTTAAATTTTTTTTATTCAAAGATATTTTCTTTTCCCAAATACATGTAATAACAGTTTTCAACATACATTTTCTGAAATTATAAGATCCAAATTGTCTTCCTCTCTTCCCTCCCCACTCTTGGACAATTTGATCTGGGTTATACATGTGCTATCATGCAAAATGTCCTTCGTATTAGTCATTGTTGTAAGAGAATTATCATACCAAACTAAAATCCCCAAATAAAACCACAAACAAACTGTTGTGGAAAATGGTATGCTTTGATTTGCATCCATTTCCAAGTGGATAGCATTCTTCATCATAAATCCTTCAGAATTGACAATAGACATCTTTAATTCAACATGTCCAAAGTTATCTTTTCCCTTAAAGTTTCCTCTACTTTCTAATTTCCCTTTTATTGTTGAAGATAATGCTAACCTCCCAGTCCCTGCAGTTACAAGTCCAGTGTTATCCGCAATTCCTTACTATTTCTCACCTCCCTATCCAATCTGATGCAAAGGCTTGCTGATTTGAACTTTGCAGATCTCTTGAACATATTTTCTTCTC
This sequence comes from Gracilinanus agilis, assembly GCF_016433145.1. NCBI lineage: Eukaryota > Metazoa > Chordata > Mammalia > Didelphimorphia > Didelphidae > Gracilinanus > Gracilinanus agilis. Next base: position 1,404 of record NW_025377097.1, read on the forward strand.
TCCTCTGATACTGCTACCACCTTGGTGAAGGCCCTCATCTCTTCATGCCTAGGCTAGAACAATAGGCTACTAGTGGGTCAACCTGCTGTAAGTCTTTCCTACTCTAGTCCATGTTTCATTCAGCTGCCAAAGTGATTTTCTTAAAGCACAAATCTGGTTATATCACCTCCTTACCATTAGCTACTTATTACTTCCAGGATCGAGTACAAAATCAATTGTTTGGTATTCATATCTTCTCTGAAACTACATCCCTACATTCAAAGTCTTCCTACATCTTATTCTCTTATGTGTACTCTTCAATCCAGGCTCCTTGGCCTCCTGGCTGTTTCTCAAACAATATATGCCATTTCCTGACTCTGAACATTTTTTCTGGGTACCCTCCCATGCCTGGGATGTTCTTCCTTCTCATCTATGCCTCTGGCTTCCTTAGCTTCCTTCAGAGCCCAACTAAAATCCTATCTTCTTCAAGAAGCCTTTTCCAACCTCTCTTAATGCCAGTGTCTTTCCTCTGGTTATTATTTTCCATTTATCGTACATATATATATATATATGTATATATATATATAGCTTGCTTTGTATATATTAGTTTGCTTGCTGTCTCCATTAGGTTATGAACTACTTGAAGGTAGAGACTATATTTTTACTTCCTTTTGTATTCTTAACATTTAGCATAGTGCCTGGTGTAAAGTAGATGTTTACTAAGTGTTTACTGATTGTCTGGATTCATCTCTTTTAGAAAGACAAGCTCATACTTACTCAGTATTCCACTGGGAGAAACCACTGAGCTTCTTTCTTCCCTCTAGGTGAGTCTGTTAGGTCTCCAAACCATGGCTGTGATGGGCCTTTCCTTTTCAAAAGGAAACCCTTGCTTTTAGGGGAAGAAATTTCTGGAACAAAAAAATCTAGTCAGCTAAGTAATGACCATCAACATTTAGTCTATTGTTTCACCAATTTCTTATTTACCAAGACAAAGTCTCTGTCCCAAACCTCCACTGGATTTCAGTTCAGAAAATCCTTATAATCTCTATTTCACATCTGATCATCAAATTAAACTATTTAGAATCACTGCCTTGTGTCCAGTTGATGCTTCATAAATGCTGATTGAGATGTGTTGAATGGAATCTGACTCCTTTCTCTTTCATCCTAAATTCAACAAAAAACCTTCTCTTCAAAGATTTGCTTTTCTGAAGGAAATATCCTAGGCAAGAGAATTTTCCTATTAAGATAACTTCTATACTGTCTTCCTGAAATAAATGAGTAATGGGAGAATTGGGGTTGCATGAATCAGTTTTCCATAAGGCCTGATAAAAAGTGGAGGAGCTCAGCACCAAGGTTCTAAACTTTTTGGGTCAAGAAACTAGACCCTGAATTTGCTATAAGACCCTTCCAAAGTGCAAGTGCTTTTGCGACTGCTTTAAGACCATGTTCTTCAACATCCCTACACTGGTGAAAAACAGGTGGACATAGCTCAATCTGCTGAGAAAATCAGTGAAGCGCAAACATCCTGCTGGAAAACACAGCTCCCTTCTTAGATAAATCAATCACATCCCTTAAGTATTGGTACCTGCTTAGAATTCCCCTTCCGGTCTTCTCATGGGATTCCCTGAAGTCCTCCCCTCATAGCATCATGTTCTCATAACTTACCCTATCATTTCCCAAATGCCCGATTTAGAACTAAGCTATGAATTTTTCCATCCTTATCAAAGACTACAACTTAAGTCCTGGGCAAGTGGCATGTAATATGACTTGATGGAGGGTAGATGGTGGTAGGTGGCTGATGGAGGGAACAGGGTAAGGTGGGAAAGGAGTTCCCCAGATCCTACTACTTGGTAACTTCTAAATTAATCTTGACAACTAGGACCTAAGCTCTGCTATGCCTATGATTTTGCATCCTGGGCTATCATCAGTTGTCTTGATTTTTGTCCTGTCACTGGACTTCTTTTTTTCTGGAATAGAGGGTGAGACTGATGACTTTGTAAAACTTTGCCTCACTTAAATCCAACTCATGCACAAGTTAAGACATCACCCTGGTAATTTCAGTGGTTCTCTTTGAAAGATGAACAACAATGATTCTGAAGGATTGTAAGTGATGTCAATAACCTCTAAATTTTATAGCCTAGGGAAAATCCCCAGTCACCATGCCTTAGTTACAGCTCTGGTCTGACTTACAAACTGTATAAATGCCACATAACCTATTCATATTCAGATGTGATATAGTCTCTAGCTGTCTCTATTCCTGGGGAGTGCTTCTGTTCCAGAGTGTAACCTCCCTGAAGGCAGGTACTGAAATGTTCTCTTTGTATGAGATTTAGCACAATATCATTTGTAATGATTCATTTAATAAAGTCTTTGGGTTAATACTACTTTTCAGGGAGGTGTACTAGATAAAAATGTTGAATTTGGATTTGGAAGACTTGAGTTTGAATCCCAGCATTCTGAGTTTTATGACCCAAGGCAAGGCAACTTACTCCTTGAACCTCAGTTTTCTCCTCTTTAATAGGGAGGAAAGAAGAAAAAAAAATGACCTGTCTCTGAATCCCATGATATTATGTACGGATATAGCATTCTAGATCTTGAGTTACAAGGGATTTCAGGGGTTAGTTAATTAAACTCTCTTATTTATGGATGAGGAAACCGAGGTCTGGAGAGATTAAAGCCACACAGGTTGTAAACTGCAGAGTTGGGTTTTGAACCCAGGTCCTTACACTCTACAGTGTGCATTTGTTTTCTTTCCTGATGATTCTCTTTTCTCTTATAAACACTACCCCACCTTCCTTGTATTTCATTCTCCTCACTTACTTTCTCAGTCTTTTCAGTTGAACCCTACTCCTTGTTGCATCATTTGGTGCTTTCTTGGCAAAGATACTTGACTGGCTTGCCATTTTTTATTCCAGCTCATTTTACAGGTGAAGAAATTGAGGCAGACAGATTAAGTGACTTGCTCAGGCTCACAACACCAGTGAGTGACTGATGCAGATTTGAACTCAGGTCTTCCTGATTCCAGATCAAACTCTATCGATTGTGCTACCTACCTGCCCACACGTTACTAGAGGCCACCAAAGACATCCTACTTTCTATGCAGCCTCTGCCATAACAACCTAGAGGGGTAACCTTATGAAGGAGATGGGGATGGGGAATCCTTTCCCCTTACTTTTGCAAATACACACCAGAGATTGATAGCCTGCCTCTTATGTCCATGAAGAGTCTGTATCAGCTCCAGAAACAGAACCCAGATCTCCTGTCTCCCAGTCCAGGTTTATTATACTGACACATCTGGGATGCCAAGTGAAGCTGCCCTGGGTGGAGAAATCCCTCTCCCCTCCTGGAAGCACGGATGCTCAGGGAATGCCTAACAGTGTTTACATTTCTCCTGGCAAGACTGCCTAGCAGGAGGCATCCCTGTTGCAAGAAGCTTTAAAACTTGCTCAGGGGGTGTGACTGAATGACAGATGAACAAGCTAGCTTAGTCTTATTATTAATGTCCCAGGCTCCACTCAGCAAAGTCAGCTTTCCCAAGGGTGACGGGGCTGGGGGCTGGGGGTGGGAGGAGAGAGAGAGAGAGAGAGAGAGAGAGAGAGAGAGAGAGAGAGAGAGAGAGAGAGAGAGACA
>NW_025377098.1:0-3330 GCF_016433145.1 Gracilinanus agilis
TGACCCAGGCTACCAAGAGGGTTAAAACCTTGTAAAAGTGAAATTTGGGAGATGCCATTCTATAAGTATATATATCTCTATGGACATGGGAAATGTATCAAACTACATTTCCCGTGGTCCAACGGGTTTCCGTTTCTGCTTCTTTGGGCGTGGGGAGGCCTACGTCTCGACAGAGAGGAGTTTAAAGCTCCTGGGTTAGGAGGGAGGGTCTCTTGGCCAGCAGACTCGGAGGAGACAGGAGACAATTATGGCTAGGCGGCAAGTTTTGAATTCTTACAAGCGTGTGGTCTAATAACTATCTATCAGCATGGCTTTAATTAAAGTACTAATATATATATATATATATATTTATAGCAGCCTTTATTATTTTTCATATTTATAACCTCCACCCAAAGGAGGGGGAAATGTGGTGCCTAGCATTGCCACAAAGCCCCAATTCAGAAACTAGAGAAGAGTACACACAAGAAGATTCAGATTCATATAATACATATATATATACTAGTGGGGTAGCTAGTGGCTCAGTGGATAGACAGCCAGGACTGGAGATGGGAAGGTCCTGGGTTCAAATCTGACCTCAGATACTTCCTATCTTTGTGACCCTGGGCAAGTCACTTAATTCCAATTGCCTAGTCCTTACTGCTCTTCTGTCTTGGAACCTCGGGTAAAGGTTTAAACAATTATACTCACTCCAGAGACACCTGGCAGGAGAGAATAGCCCCATAATAACTGCAAGCAGAGACCTAGGAAAACCTTGGAAGTGGCTTTTGTTCTGAACCACCCCCACCCCACCCCCTCTCCAAGCCATAGCCCTAGACCCGAGGCAGCGGGACACCCGGTTCCTCGCTCGGGGAGGACGAGGGAAGGAGGCAGCATCCCTTCTCCTGGAACTTAGCAGATGCCATGTCAGGGCTGAAACGGATGCTAAGCCACGTCCCATCGGGGCTGCCCATCTGGCCCAGCCTCCTCATTTCAACTCCAGAAATTCTTGTGGAAGAAAACAATAACCCGACAGCAAAGGGCAGGTGGTTAAATTGAACTAGAAGCCTCATTCCTGCCTTCGTTCGTATCCTTCCTCTGGAGTTTGGTCATCTAAGGAAGGAGCCGTGTCAGAGCACCGTTCTTTGGGATTATATGACAGGAAAGGGCTTGTAGAGGCTGCTGGAGCTTTCCCCTGTGAGCCCGGGCAGGGAGAGCACCCAGAGGTCTTTAAACAAGTCTAGGGAGGGGCAGCTGGGTAGCTCAGTGGATGGAGAGTCAGGCCTAGAGACGGGAGGTCTTAGGTTCAAATCTGACCTCAGACACTTCCCAGCTGTGTGACCCTGGGCAAGTCCCTTGACCCCCATTGCGTAGCCCTTACCACTCTTCTGCCTTGGAGCCAATACACAGGATTGATTCTAAGATGGAAGGTGAGGGGTTAAAAAAAATTTTTTTTAATTAAAAAAAAAAAGTCTAGGGGCTCCCGGAATGGCCTCACTTTACAGCTAATCACCAGGAGCTTAACCCCCAAACTCCTTAAAGCGACGTTCAAGGGGGGAAGCTAGATGACTCAGTAGAACACCAGGCCTAGAGACGGGAGGTCCTGGGTTCAAATTTGACCTCAGATACTTCCCAGATGTGTGTCTCTGGGCAAGTCACTTAACCCCAATTGCCTAGCCAGTACTGCTAAATCTGTCTTGCAACCAATACACAGCATTGATTGTAAGACAGAAAGTAAGGATCAAAGTCCTTCAATATTTGGCCCCGATTGCTTCAGGGACTCCCAAGATGGCAGAATGGTGGCTCCCACTTCTCGGTCCCCTTCTGAACTTTGCCTCCGACCCTCTTGCTTCTCCCGGGCCCTAGACTGTGATGCTGCGCCGTGGTCTGGCCCACCCTGAGAAGGAGCAGAGCAAAGGCCACTAGGGTTCGAGTCCAGATTCTTGGATTTGAATACAGGTCCTGACTCTTACAACTGCGTGACCCTAGGCAAGTCACTGAACCTCAGTTTCCTCCTCTGTAAAACAGGTCAAACAAACACTGCAGGACCTGTGCTTGGTCCTTAGTAAGTCCTTACTAGATGTTTGTTGACTGACCAACCCACCTCAAAGAGTAATTTTGAGGCAGGTGCTTTGCAAACTTTAAAAATCCGTAGACAAGGAAACCATCGAACCCGCAGCCTTTCTGACGGCTCCTCCCCTGTCCAAAGGTGCATGTCCAGTGCTTTCTTCCTGCTCTGCCCTTTAAGAGCTGGGGAGGGGGGGAGGCAGCGCCTGTGGCCTGCGAGGGGTGAACTTTCTCCGTTAGTGACTTACTAAGTGTTAAGTAGGGATACTCTACGTTCTTGATCCATTCACTTAAACTAGACAAAGGGAATGAAAGGGTCCAGTGACTGGCCCAGGAGCACCCATCCGCATCCACGCGGGGGTCAGTCACCAAGTCCAGCTCTGAAGAGACCCAAAAGTCAAGATGGCCGTGGACAAGACGGGTGTTTCCTCTGCTGGTCTGAGGCACTGCCGAGGGGCCACTAAGAACTGCAGACTAAGAGGGGCTTCTGGACCCAGAAAAATGACTGAAGGCCAGAGTAGGTCCTCGGAGCCGAGAGAGAGCCGGAGCCAGGAGACGTGGCAGAGGAGTCCTGGCTGAGGCCTGCAGGGAACCAGCAGAGGGCATGAGTCAGCCTGGGCCAGGCAGCCAGGACAGGCCCAGCCCCGCAGGGCAGTCTGGGTTAGTTCCTGCCCTGATGGAGGGGGCGTCGGAGGAAGGATGCTCTTCCCCTGGTCAGACCCTTTGGCAGCGGGCGCGGGTGCCCGTGGAGGGCAAGCTTGTGCCCAGCTGCCCGAGGAAGGACCTGAGGCTCACGGCCAGGAAGCGTCTCCGCTCAGATGCGGTAAGCGTGACTGTGCCAGATACGGGGTGCTGGACGTAGGAGCAGAGGCAGAAACCCGTCCCTGCCCTGAGTTCCTAGTCTAGTCGGGGAGGCGACCCTTAAAGCTACAGACAGGACCAATGAGAGGATCCCAGAGGGAAGGCATTCTCCAAAGCCTCGAAGTTTGTCCCATCCAGTCATCTACGCCGTATGAAGCACTACTACACGCCAGGCTCTATGCTAAGTAAAGGGGATGTGGGGGCAGCTGGGTGGCTCAGTGGATGGAGAGCCAGGCCTAGAGGCGGGAGGTCCTGGGTTCAAATCCAGCCTCAGACACTTCCCAGCTGGGTGATCCTGGGCAAGTCACTTGACCCCCATTATCCCCCTTACCACTTTTCCACCAAGGAGCCAATACACCGAAGTTAAGGGTTTAAAAAAAGGGAAAAAAAGAGAGGGGGTATATAGAATAATATATAATATTATAT
>NW_025377099.1:0-3989 GCF_016433145.1 Gracilinanus agilis
TATATATATATATATATATATAAATCATGCCAAACATTTCCATACTAGCCATGTTGCAAAAGAAAACACAAACAAAATAAAATAATAAAAATAAAGTGTTTATAAAGTATGCTTCAATTAGCAATCAGAATAATCAGTTCTCTTTTTGAAGGTGAACAGTATTTTTGATCATAGGGCCTTTGAAATTGTCTTGGATCCTTATTGTCTTCTTGATACCTAAGTCTTTCACAGTTGATCATTTTCATAATATGGTGTACAATATTCTCCTGGTTTTGCTCACTTCACTTTGCATGAGTTCATATAAGCTCTTTCAGGTTTTCCTGAAAAAAAATTATCATTTCTAATAATGAGTATTTCCATCACAATCACATACCACAACTTGATCAGCCATTCCCCAATTGATGAACTCTTCAGCTGCCAATTCTTTGCCACCACAAAAAAGAGCTGCTAAAATATTTTTGTATAAATAAGTTTTTTCCTCCTTCTTTGGGATACAGACCTAGTAGTGCTTTTTCTGGGTCAAAGGGTCCACACAGTTTTATAGCCCTTTTGACATAGTTCTGAATTGTTCTCCAGAATGATTGGACAAGTTTATAACTCTTTCAACAGTTTGTTAGTATCTCCATTTTTCTACATCATCTCTGGCATTTGTGATTTTCCTGTTTTGTCATGTTAGTCAATCTGATAGGTGTGAGGCAGTTTCTCAGAGTCCTTTTAGTTTTCATTTCTCTAAACAATAGTGATTTATAACTTTTTTATGTGACTATTGATACCTTTGATTTCTTCTTCTGACCACTACCTGTTCATATCCTTTGACCATTTATCAACTGGAGAATGGCTCTGAGTTTTACAAATTCAGCTCAGTGCCTCATATATTTAAGAAATAAGGCTTTTATCAGAGAACCTTGTTGCAAAAATTTCCCCACAATTTCCTAATATTCCTTCTAAGTTTGGCTGCATTGGTTTTATTTATGCAAATACTTTTTTAATTTCATGTAATCAGTTATCTATTTTATCTTTTGTTTCATAAACTCTTTTCCTATCCACAGATCTGATAGGTACATTTTCCATGCTCCCCTAATTTACTTATGATAGCACCATTTCTGTCTAAATCATTTGTCCATTTTGACCTTATGGTATATGGTATGAAATATTGGTCTTTGCCTAATTTCTGCTAATCTGCTTTTCCATTTTCCCAGCAATTTTTTTCAAATACTGCATTCTTACCCCAAAGTCTTAGATCTTTGGGTTTATCAAATACCAGATTACTAAGATCATTTATTAATATGTATTATGTGCCTAATTTATTACACTGGTTCACTAATTTATTTTTTAGGTAGTACTGGATCATTTTCATGATTACCACTTTATAATATAGTTTGAAATCTGCAATTGCTAGACCGCCTTCTTTAACTCTTTTAAAAAATAAATTCCTTGATACTTTTTTTTTTTTTTTTTTTTTTAAACCCTTAACTTCTGTGTATTGACTTATAGGTGGAAGAGTGGTAATGGTAGGCAATGGGGGTCAAGTGACTTGCCCAGGGTCACACAGCTGGGAAATGTCTGAGGCCAGATTTGAACCTAGGACCTCCCGTCTCTAGGCCTGGCTCTCAATCCACTGAGCTACCCAGCTGCCCTTCCTTGATACTTTTGACCTTTTGTTCTTTCAGATGAATTTTGTTAACACATTTTTCTACTATAATAAAGTAATTCTTTGGTAGTTTGATTTATATGACAGTAAGTAAATTAACTTAAGTAGAATTATTATTTTATTATATTTGCTTGGCCTAACCATGACCAATTAATGTTTTTCCAATTGTTTAGAACTGTCATTATTTGCATGGAACTGTTTTATAATTATTTTCATTTAGTCCCTTGGTTTATCTAGGCAGCTTAAACTGTCTGCAGTTATTTTAAATAGAATTTGTCTTTTATTTCATGCTGTTTTGTTGCTAGTATATAGAAATGCTGATAATTTATGTGGGTTTAATTTATATGCTGCAACTTTTCCGAAGTTGTTGATTGTTTCACTATTTTTTTAGTTCATTCTTTAGGGTTCTCTTAAGTAAACCCTCATATCATCTGCAAAGAAATGGTAATAATCAACATCATTGGTTCACTCCTGATCTTACTGGGAAGGCTTCAAATTTATTTCCATTAAAGATAATTCTTGCCCATGGTTTTATTTTAGATAAATACTACTTATTTTAAGAAATACTCCATTGATTTGCTTGCAAGTATTTATAATGGTAATGAATGTCATATTTTTCAAAGACCTTTTCTGCATCTATGGATAAAATCATATTTTTTGTTATTTTTATTGATATGGTCAATTATACTAATAGTTTTCCATTCTTCCTCTTCCTTCCCTATTTCTTGCATCTCAATTATTTTACTTCATCCTAATACAATCAACTCACTCATGTATCCTTTTTTCATGTAGAATCCTTGTAATTGCCCTCATAATGGTAAAGTACTTAGAAGATACATGCATCATCTTTCCCTAGAAAATATACATAGTTGAAAGGCATATAATTGAAATTTATTAAGGCCCTTGGCAATTTTCCTTGATAATTTCTTGAAATGCAATGTCCAGGCTCTTCCTTTGATCACAACTTTTAGATAGTCCAACAATTCTCAAATTATCTCTCCTCAAACATTTTCCAGGTGAGTTTTTCCTGTGAGAAATAAGATATTTCACAAAATTCTTCTATATTTTTTACTCTCTTGACACTTATTGTTTCTTTCTGTTTCAAAGAGCCATTAGTTTCCACTTGCCCAATTCTAATTTTTAAGGAATGATCTTCCTTGTTAAAAATAATATTTTATTTTCCCCCAATTACGGGTTAAAGTAATTTTACACTCTTTTTTAGTTTTGAGTTCCAAATTCTCTCCTTGTTTCCCACCTTCCTCCCTCACTGTCTCCCACCCCTCCTCCAAAACTGAGATCGTAATCAATTTGATATAGATTTTACATGAGCAATCATGCAAAATATTTTTCCAAATTAGTTATTTTTGTGAAATAGATCTCAAAAAAAAGAGGAAAGAAAGTAAAATGTGGTATCTTTCAGTCTGCATTTAGACTCCATCATTCCTTTCTCAGAAGACAGCATTTTTCATCGAGTCTCTGGGATCATCTTAGAACACTAAGACTAACTAGGTAATTCACAGTTGTTTGTCAAAACGTATTGCTGTCTCTGTGTACAATGTTCCTCTGGTTTTGCTCATTTCACTTTACATCAGTTCACGTAAGACTTTCCAGATTTTTCCAAAATCATTCTCCTTGGCATTTCTCATAGCACAACAGTATTCTAACACAATCATGCACCACAACTCTTTTAGTCATTCCTCAATTGATAGATAAAAATTCAATGACCAAATCCTTGCTACCACAAGAAGAGCTGCAATAAATATTTTTATACAAAGAGATCCTTCCCATTCCCACTTTTTTTTTGTCTTTGGGATACAGATCTAATAAGAGAATTGATGTATCAGAAGATATGCACAGTTTTAGAATTCTTTAAGTACAGTTCCAGTTGCTCTAGAGTGGTGAACATAGTAATTTTTTAATCCTCATTTTCCATCTTAGAATCAATATCAGTTTTAAGGCAATAAGGGCTAGACAGTTGGAATTAAGTTAATTGCCCAAGGTCACAGAGCTAGTAAGTGTCTGAGGCCAGATCTGAACCAAGGACTTCCCATCTATAAGCCTGTCTCTCAATACACTGAGCCATCTAGCTTCTCCTGATCATAATAATTTAGGTATAATTTTCTTTGTTAGCTTTTGTGCATCTTTTTTCCCTTTTGGCCAATTCTGCTTTTTAAAAAATTATTTCCATCGATGAATTTTTATACCTCTTTTTCAACTTGACCAATTTTGTTTTCTAAGGCTTCATTTTCTTCAGTACTTTTGTCTTTTATCAAATTTTTCATTGTCTTTTCATAGTTTTCTTCCTTTGTTTTCATTTCTTTATATATATATATATATA
>NW_025377100.1:0-1192 GCF_016433145.1 Gracilinanus agilis
AGAACAGGGGAAGGGGAGAACTTTCCCCACCCAGACATGTTGAGTTTGAGAATTCAATGGCAAGTAACATTGACTATTTATTGGCATGGGGGGAGATTATATTTAGAATAAAATAACCTTGGTTTAGTGAATAATTCTGCTATTTTCATCTTGTATGACCATAGGTAGATTAAGTTTCCCCCGTACTCTCCCATAACCCAGTCTTTGACTGCCTCCTGTAATGCAAGGATGCAACAGAAGCTTTTGCTCTTGCAAAAGTCAACTGTAAACAGCCCTGGCAGTTAAGTCTTAGAATGTTCACTGAAAGTCAGTTGGAGTCTGAGGCTTGAAGAGAGCTGAAGTTCCAACTGAGGCTCTGCTTTTGGCTTTTGGCTTGGCTTGGCCTATGCCTTTGTCTCTGGGAAATTTGAACCTAGCTGATTTCTCTGAACCTCTCCCTGACCTCTCCATATTACATTCCTGTTTATTTTCCCCCTTTGGGCTCTGGGAGGAAGGTTGGTTTTGGTTAGATAAGAGATAAAATAGACAAAGTACTGGTCATTCTAATTAAAAAAGGAAAGAAGAAAACCAAATCATCAGAATCAAAGATGAAAAGGGAGACCTAACCTCTAATGAAGAGGAAATCAAGGCAATCATTAAAAACTATTTTGCACAATTATATGGCAATAAATATAGCAATCTAGGTGAGATGAATGAATATTTACAAAATTATAAATTGCCTAGTTTAACTGTATAAGAAATAGAATACTTAAATAATCCCATATCAGAAAAAGAAATTGAACAAGCCATAAAAGAACTCCCTAAGAAAAAATCCTCAGGACCAGATGGATTCATAGGTGAATTCTATCAAACCTTCAAAGAACAACCAATTCCCATACTATACAAACTATTTGACATAATAAGCAAAGAAGGAGTTCTACCAAACTCCTTTTATGATACAAATATGGTTCTGATCCCAAAGCCAGGTAGATCAAATATAGAGAAAGAAAACTTCAGACCAATCTCCTTAACAAACATAGATGCAAAAATCTTAATTAGAATACTAGCAAAGAGACTCCAGCAAGTGATCAAGAGGATCATCCATCATGATCAGGTGGAATTTATACCAGGAATGCAAGGATGGTTCAACATTAAGAAAACCATCGACATAATTGACCATATCAACAGTCTAACAAACAAAAATCACATGATT
>NW_025377101.1:0-2996 GCF_016433145.1 Gracilinanus agilis
ATATATATACTACCTCTCTTTCAGGAGGTGGGTAACATACTTTATCACAGGTCTCCAAAATTGTGATTCATTTCTGTATTGGTTAGTTCTCAAATCTTTTAAAGTTGTTTGTCATTAATGTGTTATTGTATGATTGTTTTTTATTTTTACTTGCTTTACTCTGTATTACTTTGTACAAGTCTTCCCTTTTTGTCCTAAAACAATCTTCATCATTCTTGTAGAAAAATTGTATTCCATTGGATTAATATATTATAGTTTATTAAATTATTCCCTAGTTGCTGGGCATCCCCTTAATTTATAGCCCATCACAAAAATGAACTGCTAGTAATAGTTGAACAAAAGGATCATTTTCCTTACTGTTTGCTCTTTAGTCATAGTAATGGTGTCACCGGGTCATAGGGCATATACAGCTAAGTGACTCTTCCAGTTTAGTTCAAAATGGTAGATCACAGCTCTGTTTTCCATAGAAGATAGGAAATGACAAGCTAACAGTCTTTTTTTAATGACTACATGTAGCCCTGAAAAGTGATTCTTTTTTTTAACACTTGAAGTCACTCAATTGACATGCTTTGGGGACATCTTTGAAAGTGTAGAAAGGAAACAGGTAGAAGCATCCAACTTATATCATACAGCTTTTGGGTTACTGTTTTATAGTCACACAATTGATGGGGATATGTGAGGAATGCAAGATTGCACCATACTTATTGGCTACCACAAAAGAATCTAGGAAAACAAAATGTTGACTTAAAGGCTTTCTTCCTTCTGGATATATTCCATGCATACTGCAAAATTTATGTGAGTCCTTGACAGCTATATTAAGAGAGACAACTTTGTTCAGTGACCCATTTGATATCAAGTGAGACATAGCTTCAGTAAGCATTTATTAAGCCCTCTATACATATCTTTATATTTCTTTATGTCTATATATACCTTATATACATACCTATATATTTTAATTTTAATGTAGATTAAAGTTCATAAGGAAGCACATTATTTAAATATTATACTAAATTCTTTATTATCATTACACATTTCCTGTTTCCACTCATGAGTGAGTTTCTTTTGAATTAGTTTGTACTTTCCTACCAGAATTCCATTTGATATGTAGGCTAGATTCAAGATCCTTAATCTCGAGTTGTTGAACTTAAAATCAACATTTTGATAATTCTTTCAAAATAATCGGTTTTCTTTGCAATCTTATTCATTTTTAAGTATTAGCACAAAAAAGGTTAATCGATCTAGTAGGGGGAAACTGCATGCACTACTAGTGACATACTGGAATTCAGAAAAAACTATAAATTATGCTAAAATTTTCTTGATTGGGATGGAATATCGAGGTTATATGGGCAATTCTGCAGCCATAATATTCTCTACTACTATTTTGCCTCTCCTTTTGGAATATGATTGTAGGAATCACCATTAGAACCACATATAATGTGCATCGGAGCAGAATGAGGTCTAACTAGGCAGAGTTTAGTAATTTATGATAGTATATTCTAGTCAATCAAAATAAAAATTCAAACAATGTAAAATAAAGAACTTGGCATATCTTATTTATTTAAGAAATTTAAATTTAAGGAAATCTCTTTAATTTAATAACCTTTATGTACAATAAAACAAAGCATTACAGAAACTAAAGCATTCAAAACACTTCACAGTAGCAGCATAACAACAACAAAGATAATAACTAATATTTATAAAACACTTTAAGGTTTGCAAAGTCCTTTACCATTATTTTATTTTATCCTCACAACAACCCTCAGATGGAGATGCTCTTAATAATGCCATTTTAAAGGTAATGAAACTGAGATATACAGAGGAATGTAGTTCCTGACAGCTTTTTATAAGTGAGTTGCACAGTGTCACAACTATTAAGTGTCTGAAGTTTAATTTGAACTCAGATGTCTTCCTGACTTCAAGTCCCATGCTTTCCAGATAAGAACATTTTCATCTTGCTATAGTCCTTAAGGATAGGTCAGTCAGAAATATTTAGCAGCAAGAGGAAGGTAATTTATATGCATTTCTGATACATGGGAAATGGCAAACTATTTGGCATCCCTGACAGTGGTCCATATACATTTGGAAATAAAATACAGTTGAGATTTAGAACAAAATTAATTTTGAAATTTAATCCATAGGAAATTGCAGGTGGTCATAAGTCAAAAAATTTCCCTCCTTTTTATACCCTCCGTATGAGCAAATAAAAATATATTGTACTCTTAGACCAGTTATATGAATATGGTTGGATATGCACATGTTACTGTTTACTAGCCTAATCTCAAGTAAATACAATTTTTTTTCACTTAAAAGAGGTTTTACAAAATGATTATGTTGTTGCTGCTGCTGCTTCTTTTTTCATCCTCTTCCTTGTTCTACAACATAGTAATAAACTCTGAGAAAAGTCAGGAACATGATAGTCTCGAGTTTCTGACATATTCTTTCTGATATTTTTGTAAAAGAAAAGGTCCAAATTCATTAACATTTGAGTGTATTTGTACTTTAATCAATGCTTCCTTTTTCAACATTTTGTCAGCATTGGTGGGTGTATCATAATGCAACGAAAAAGATAGTTTTGCTGGAAAGATACATTTGTTCAGTTTAAGACTTTTCACTTGATAGTAGCCTCATTCAAGAGGAATGTGAGGAAGGAATGTGACCCCTGACAGCATATGATCAATCAATTTTGTATTTTTTCTCATAGTGTTTTAAAACAATTTATGCTTTATTTATCTTTAGTCTAATCCCCCCACAGTAAGCTTATGATGGAATTTACTTATTCTTCAAAAAACAAAATAAACAGAAAATTAAAGATTTCTAAAAATGTGAAGTGACCAAAATGACATGATTAACCTGAGTTCAACAAGAGTAATCATTGAATTCCCTATCAGCCTTTCAAACTGGATATCTCTTGTTTCAGGCACAAAACAAAACTCCTCTGTTCCCCCCTTTCTCTTTCTCTCTCTCTCTCTCTCTCTCTCTCTCTCTCTCTCTCTCTC
>NW_025377102.1:0-1232 GCF_016433145.1 Gracilinanus agilis
GTCTTACTCAGGGTCATATAGCTAGGAAGTATCTGAGGCCACATTTGAACCTAGGTCCTCCTAACTCCAGGTCTGGTACTCTATCCACTGTGCTATTTAGCTGCCCCCATAATATAAATTATTAAACTTCTCAGTTATCTGATCATATCCTATAAAGTGGTATTTTTCATTTCCATTTTCCTGGTCATTTTACTGAGAAGTTAACTCAAGTGCCAGGAAATGACTCTCCAGAGGCTATACTAGTGAATAGATCATAAATGGATGAGTAACCAGATCTCTATCTTTTGCCTCTTCCCCCTCCCCTTGCAACCTATCCACCTGGCTTGAAAACAATTACTGCCACAATAATACATGATGTTTTGGGAAGTGATGGCCTGCCTAGTGAGGAGTTTAATTCTGACTTAAAAGATACCTTTCACCAAAGATCAAAAGTCTTCCTAATATGCCCAAACAAGTCCAGCCACTTATATATTTGATTCTTCTAACCTCTCCCCTACCCCCAGCTCCACTCTCAATCTCTAGGCTGAAAGAAGAGGACTAGAGAGTCCAAAGGTTTCTCCTGGCTCCAGCAAAGAATAGAAATAGGGCAGGCTGAATCTTCACTTTCAAATCTTGGGAATCTGAGACGTCAGCTATGCATCTGGGAGGTGGAGGGGGGGGCTTTTTCTGTCTTCCAGCCTTGCCAAAATCTAAAAAAAGATTTCAGCTCCCCACTGTGTGATCTCTGCCTTTGCAAAGCTGTGGTTTGAGGACTGAACCAACAATCATCCCACACACCAATGACTAACACTTTATGGAGAAGATTGAAAATATTTTCAACATTTTTCATGATCCTTTCTTGAGCTATGAATAGTGGTCATGTAGAGTTCACCACACTGCACTGGTTCCTTTCAGAACTGCAGAGCTGGCAATAAGAAATTTCCATCCAGATGATGACTTCTTCCTTTCCTTGTTTATACAACCTTTGCCCTCTTCTGTGTTGCCAAAACTTTAAAAGGATTGGAAGTCAAGAGATTTGGATTCTAGTCTCATCTTAGCCCTTTAGAAGCTCTGTGACTTTTGGTAAGTCATTTAATCTAGTTTAGCCTTGGTTTCTTCATCTGTAAAGACTGGGGAAGTTGACTAGATGATCATAGAATTTGAAGCTAAAGAGGGCTTTAGGGATTCAATCTTCTCACTTTATAAATGGTTATACTGAGTTTTAAAAAGGTGAATTCAATGGAAAAAAATCA
>NW_025377103.1:0-1126 GCF_016433145.1 Gracilinanus agilis
AATTATTCATTTTCATAGTGAATTCTATATTTTTTCAAAAACTTCATAATATAAATCTTTTAAAGATCAAATCCTGCTAGGACTTTTATGATGCTATTAACAATGTGAATAATATTTTTATCACTAATACTGATAATATATATCAAAGTACACCAAAAAGTTGACAATTTCATTTATAATGAACAGAGACAATTTGTTATAAATACTTTATTTTAGAGATATAACTTATTTATCCATTTCTGTTGGCTCCTTTTTTTCAAACATTTGGAAGACACCAGACAAAGAGTTGAGTGAACATTTTGGCTTTTCAGGGACAAAGGCTAGATGGAGTTTTTGTTTTGTTTTAATAGAGTAAGAAGTATAGTGGATAAGGAAAATCCTTGTAGTTAAGAAGTCTTGGATTCAAGTTCTCTCGACAATAATATTGGCTTTGAAACCATGGAAAAAATTTTCATTGGTTCACAGTCCCTAACAAATTTTTACAACCATAAGTTATGGAGCTCTCCCTTATATTTGTTGCTAGATGAAACTTCCTTGTCAAGAGTTACTTAGATTGATAAAAATCACAAATATAGACTTGCCCATAAAAAGCAGATAGAGTGTCTCTTTTATGATACAGAATTATGCCATGTCTGTACCTATCTTCCCTTGAAGTAATGACTGTGAGATCACAAACTCTTGTAGTTCCTGCAAAGGAAAGGCATTGGGCATATTCTAGAGATAGATGACATTACTGATGCCTTAGTTCCAGTCTTATTTTGTTCAAAGTCTCTTTATAGAGATTTTTTTCAATGATAGCAAATCTTAGAATATATTAAATTGGGAATTGGTATTGGTAAAAACAAAATATCTTCACCAGGAAAAGCATAACTTCATGAAGTTGAAGAAAATAGACCGCAGAAATAGATGTGACACATCTAAAATATCAATACTTGGGAAAAGAAGTTTGGGTTCTTTCCCATGAATGTGGTCCATATCTAATTGGACAATGACCTTAAGTAAAGACAAAGGGATAGAGCTTGAATAGATGTCAAAACCAGTTAGTCCTACCTCTCACTTTTTTATAGATGAGGAAATACAGTTCTAGGAAGTTTAAATTTGACCAGGAGACACAGTATAACAATCT
>NW_025377104.1:0-967 GCF_016433145.1 Gracilinanus agilis
TCAATTTCTTTTTCTTCTCTAATTGCAACTGCTAGTGTTTCTAGTACTATGTTGAATAATAGAGGTGATAATGGGCATCCTTGTTTTACTCCTGATCTTATTGGGAAGGCTTCTAATTTATCTCCATTGCATATGATGTTTGTTGATGGTTTTAGGTATATACTGTTTATTATTTTTAGGAAAGGTCCTTCTATTCCTATACTTTTCAGTGTTTTCAATAGGAATGGATGCTGTATTTTGTCAAAGGCTTTTTCAGCATCTATTGAGATAATCATGTGATTTTTGTTTGTTAGACTGTTGATATGGTCAGGATGGTTTTCCTAATGTTGAACCAACCTTGCATTCCTGGTATAAATCCCACCTGATCATAGTGGATGATCTTCTTAATTACTTGCTGGAGTCTCTTTGCTAGTATTCTATTTAAGATTTTTGCATCTATTTTCATTAGGAAGATTGGTCTATAGTTTTCTTTCTCTGTTTTTGATCTCCCTGGCTTTGGAATCAATACCATATTTGTGTCGTAAAAGGAATGTGGTAGGACTCCTTCTTTGCTTATCATATCAAATAATTTGTATAGTATTGGGATTATTTGCTCTTTGAATGTCTGATAGAATTCACTTGTGAATCCATCAGGCCCTGGCGATTTTTTCTTAGGGAGTTCTTTGATGGCTTGTTCAATTTCTTTTCTGATATGGGATTATTTAGGTATTCTATTTCTTCTGCTGTTAATCTAGGCAGTTTATATTTTTGTAAATATTCGTCCATATCTCCTAAATTTTTATATTTATTGCCATATAATTGGGCATAATAGTTTTTAATGATTGCCTTAATTTCCCCTTCATTAGAGGTGAGGTCTCCCTTTTCATCTTTGATACTATCAATTTGGTTTTCTTCTTTCCTTTTTTTTTATTAGATTGACCAGTACTTTGTCTATTTTATCTGTTTTTTCAAAGTACCAGCTTCTAGT
>NW_025377104.1:1065-5012 GCF_016433145.1 Gracilinanus agilis
TGCCTTGGCCGCATCCCACATAGTTTGGTAGGATGTCTCATCATTGTCCTTTTCTTCAATGAAATTGTTGATTGTTTCTATGATTCCTTCTTTGACAAATTGGTTTTGGAGAATCATATTATTTAATTTCCAATTAGTTTTTGATTTTCCTGTCCAGGTGCCCTTACTAATTATTATTTTTATTGCATTATGATCTGAGAAGGTTACATTTATTATTTCTGCTCTTTTGCATTTGTTTGCAATGATTCTATGCCCTATAACATGGTCAATCTTTGTGAATGTGCCATGTGCAGCTGAAAAGAAGGTGTATTCCTTTTTGTCCATATTTATTTTTCTCCACATATCAATTAAATCTAATTTTTCTAGGACTTCATTCACCTCTCTTACCTCTTTCTTATTTATTTTTCGATTTGACTTATCTAGATCTGAAAGAGGAATATTTAGATCTCCCACTAGTATGGTTTTACTATCTATTTCCTTCTTGAGCTCTGCCAGTTTCTCCTTTATGAATTTGGGTGCTATGCCACTTGGTGCATACATATTGAGCAGTGTTATTTCCTCATTGTTTATACTGCCTTTAATCAGGATGTAATGACCTTCCCTGTCTTTTTTAATCATATCTATTTTTACTTTGGCTTTGTCAGAAATCATAATAGCCACTCCTGCCTTCTTTTTCTCATTTGATGCCCAAAAGATTTTGCTTAAGCCCTGAAACTTAAACTTGTGTATGTCCACCCGCCTCATATGTGTTTCTTGTAGACAACATATGGTAGGATTTTGGTTTCTAATCCACTCTGCTATTTGCTTCTGTTTTATGAGCGAGTTCATCCCATTCACATTCAGAGTTATAATCATCAGTTGTGCATTTGCTGACATTTTCGTATTCTCCCCTATTCCTACCCCCTTTTTCTTATACTATTTCCTTTTAAACCAGTGGTTTGCTATTGAGCCGCTATCCCTTATCCCCTCCCTTGATTAACTTCCCTTTCTACCCCCTCCCTTATTTTTCCCCCTCTTTTTGTTTTTAAAGGCCTTATGAATTCCCTCCCCCTTCTTCTCCCCTCCCTTTTTTTGATCTCCCCACTCCCCTGCTCCCCTTGGTTTATCCCTTCTGACTTTCTCAGAAGGGTTAGATAAGAGTTTTATGTCCCAATGGATAGTATAGCTACTCTTCCCTCTCCAGGTTGATTACACTGAGAGTAAGGTTTGATTATTACCTCTTAATGCTCTCTTCCTCTCCTTCTTATAATAGTATTTGTCCCCTCTCCTTCCTATGCCCTCCCTGTGTGTAATAGAACATCCTATCTTTCTTATTCACTCAAGTTTCTCTTGGTGTCCCCTGCTATTCACCCTCTCTTTCCCATCCCCCATGTCATCTTAGATTATTTAGTGTTCCACCCTCACCCTGTGAATTATTCTTCTGATTACTATAATAGTGAATACTATAATAGTGAATAGAGTTCACTATAGAGAATTATATATAACATTTCTCTACATAGGAATACAGATAATTAGATCTCACTGAGGCCCTTAAAAAGGCAAATTTAAAAATTATAAGTTTTCTTTCTTTCCCCTCTGTATCTTATTTACCTTTTCATGTTTCTCTAGATTTTTGTGGTTGGATATCAAACTTTCCATTTAGCCCTGGTCTTTTCTGTGCAAATACCTGGAATTCTTCAATTTTGTTGAATGCCCATACTTTCCCCTGGAAATATATAGTCAATTTTGATGGGTAGTTGATCCGTGGTTGCAGGCCTAGCTCTCTCCTTTCTGAATATCGTATTCCAAGCCTTGCGATCTTTTAGCGTGGAGGCTGCCAGATCCTGTGTGATCCTGATTGGTGCACCTTGATATTTGAATTGTCTCTTTCTGGCTTTTTGTAAGATTTTTTCTTTTGCTTGGAAACTCTTGAATTTGGCAATTATATTCCTGGGCGTTTTCTTATCTGGATCGAATGTCGCGGGTGTTCTATGGATCCTTTCAATGTCTATATTGTCCTCTTGTTGTAGGAATTCAGGGCAACTTTGCTGAATAATTTCTGTTAGTATGGAGTCCAGGTTTCTATTAATTTCTGGTTTTTCTGGAAGACCAATTATTCTCAAATTGTCTCTTCTTGACCAGTTTTCTTGGTCTGTCACTCTCTCATTGAGATATTTCATGTTTCCTTCTATTTTTTCAGTCTTTTGACTTTGTTTTATTTGTTCTTGTTGTCTTGAGAGATCATTAGCTTCTAATTGCTCAATTCTAGCCTTTAGGGATTGGTTTTCAGCTATAATCTTTCGGTTTTTGGCTATGATCTTTTGGTTTTCAGCTATAATCTTCTGGTTTTCGGCTATATTCTTCTGGTTTTCGGCTATAATCTTCTGGTATTCCTTTTCAATCTGGTCATTTCTGGTGTTCAATTTGCTTATCAGTTCATTTGGTTTCTGAGCCTCACTTTCCAATTGCAAGATTCTACCTTTTAAACTGTTATTTTCTTGCCAGATCTCTTCCATTTTCCTCAAAATCTCAGTTTTGAACTCTTCCATAGCTTGTGAGGAGTTTTCCTTATTTGAGGAGGGTCCGGATGCTTGTTTGTTCTCCTCCTCTGTTTGCTCGGTTGTCTGGATTTTCTCTGTGTAAAAGTTGTAGAGTGTTAAAGACTTCTTTTTCTTGTTGTTAATCTTTCTCTTCTGAACTTCCTGAGACTGGGTAGCCAACGTTAGCCCAGCAGCTTCTCAGGTTTATCCTCACGCTCAGGGTCTGTCCGTGGTCTTTTGGCTCCTGAGGTCTGAGTTCTGGTTTTTTCCAAGGTCAAGCCCCCTGGTGGACCCCCTTGCTTGATCCTCTGCTGGAGGTTTCTTTACAAGTCTCAGGGCGCTGCTTCCACAGTCATATACCCGTCTGCACTGGTTCCCCACTCAGGGTTTCAGAGCTTTAGCTCGTGGCTGTGTCTGCCTCCACCCACGCCTCCGCCTCCGCCCATGCCTGCACTCTGCTCCCGCGCTCTGCGCCCTGTGTCCGCTCCCTGTGTCCTGCTCCCGCGCTCAAGAGTTTGTGTGCGTTCTTTAGCTTTTTGGGGTCCTAAATCTTGCTGCTCTCAGGAACAGGCCCCGGAGCTGCCAGTGACTCGATGGGTGCCCCAAACTTGCTCTATTTCTTTTTAGCTGGCTTCGGCGCTATAGGTGGTGTGTGTGGAGGGGGTGGGGGTGGGGTGGTTGCTCAGCCCGCGATTTAGTGAGAGCTGTTTCACCCCTTTATAGCATGGAAATGCCCCGATTCCACATACCTTCCACACTGTGCCCTGTTGCGGGGTTCCTCCGTTCGTCTGGACTTGCTTTTATGTCCCCTTGAGGAGTTTTGTGTGTTTTGGTCAAGAGAGGTTAAGAGCTGCTTCTTACTCTGCTGCCATCTTAACCCGGAACTCTCTGTGGCCCACTTTTTAGAAGTGTTTGTCCATCCGTCTTCCTTTTCCAGGCTATGGATGGATGTTGGGAGAATGGAAGCTCTCTGAAGGCAAGAGACGGCTCCACATTTTTATCTTTTTCTCTCCCTTGCTTAGAACAGCTCTGGGTGGACATAATTGTTTGCATGTTGTCTCCTCCTTAGCTTATGAGCTTCTTGGGGGGCATGGACTGGACGCTTGCCTTTCTTTGTAAACCCAGCAGCAGGTTTGATAGAGAGAAAGTACTGACTAAGTGACTATTGTTGCCTTCATTTTTCTTGAGTGCCTATGCATGAAGTACTGGGGCAGGTGGTGGCTCAATGAATAGAGAGCCAGGCCTGGAGAGAGGAGATCCTGGGTTCATATTTGGCCTCAGATGTGGCTTAGCTGTGAGATCCTGGACAAGTCTCTTACCCCCATTGTCTAGCCCTTACTGCTCCTCTTCCTTGGAACTAATATTTAGTCTCAATTCTGAGACAGAAGGTAAGAGAAAGAAAGAAAGAAAGAAAGAAAGAAAGAAAGA
>NW_025377105.1:0-2292 GCF_016433145.1 Gracilinanus agilis
ATATATATATATATATATGTTTAATAATATCACAACAAAGAAATTCTGCAGTGTAAAATATCTAAAGGATAAAGCTTTCAGAAATATAAGTTGAAACATCGGTGAGCAAGATGGAAAAATATATAAATGGCAAAATATAATGGATAAAATAATTAAAGAATTAAAGGTGGATGAATTTGCTTTAAAAGTATAAATATAGGAAAACTTTAAAATTACATCTAAGGATTAAAACCATCAATGGAAGTGGCATATAACAGAATAAGAGTAAAGGAGGATTTAAAAGCCATGCAAGGTATTTCTTTCTAACAATAATAGAAATAATAGTTTTTGTTTGTATTAAAGTATACATCAGGAATGACAAAAGAGAAAAGCACATCAAAATGTAACAATGACGCAATTAACACATGTAAGAAACCCTATTACTACAAAAACAAGAGAGAGGAAAAGGAGTTGTCAATCCAAAAGGCAATAATTCATTATTTATAATTTTTAAGAAAGGAATTAAACCTCAGACAAGTTTTTAAATAGTTTTAAAAATAGAAATACAATTTATTTCATTTAATAGTTTTAACTATAGAAATAAGAAATACATTTTTTTCTCAGAACATCTTAAAAAAATAAGAAGATAGTGTTTTTGTAATATTCAAGTTTGTTAATAATCTATGAATGGTGTGAATTCTCCCATTAAAAGAAAAGCTATTGCAGAATGCACTAATTACCAAAACCCTTCAATATGATATTTATAGGAAGCATATTTAATGGAAAAAAACACATCCTCAGAATTTAAATGAAAAGCTTATCTGTAATATATCATGCTTTTAGATGTTCACAAATATATTAGTAGCAGTAATTATATCTGATAAAATAAGATTTAAATCAGGAAATGTTAAAAGAGATAAATGTCTTACATAATAATGGAAGAAAAACTATAGAAGCATGTAACTTCTAATTTATATTAAACAAATAATTTCGTAGTTAAATTCCAAAAGCAATGAATGTATAAAAGATAAAATAGGGCATTTGAATCCTTAATTGTATGTCAAACATTAAATTAATAATTTCATAATATAAATTATTTTCTCAATTGGAATTAAATTGTAAAGGGAGATGACTAATTGTGAGATATGTGTGTTAGATTTTTTCCCTTGTTAAACAAGGAATGGTTACATAAAAAATGCATTACCTATTCAGTCATAGAGAAGTCCATATAAATTCAAAATGACAGAAAGCACATATACCAAAATGTAATAAAATTAGAACTAGAATAAGAATAACAAAGTAAAAAAAAACTATAAAACTATACAAAAACAGGAAAATGCAATTAATCATTAAGGTAGAAAAGAAATTAGGTGAAAAATAGTAATGGAATATTTAAAAGAAAATAACAGCAATAATATCAAATACCAAAACAATTTATGACATTTTAGAATCTTACTCGTATTTATGTAGTTGAAAATTAATCTAAATTGATTGTGTTGATCTTTAATAGTATTTAGAATGAAAACATTTAAAAAAGAAAAGCAAAAAAAAATTGTGCCTGCAATTAAGATTTAGACAGCACCAGAGTGATTTGAGTTATATAACCCAACATTCAAGAAGCAGATCAGAATTTTTCCTTTCATTCTGAAATAAGAATATTTTTTCCAGTTCCTAAGCTTATCATCAGTTGTGAACAATGATCTAATAGTTAAAAATATATGAATAACCAGTCATAATTTTTTCTCAAATGCTCCCAGTGATGTACACTTTACTGGCAAATCATTTTATCAGCTTTTTCTATGATGCAAATTTGACTCACCTTTCTTAACAAGAAACACTATATATTTATTAACAAAAGATGAGATCCTGAGAAAGAACTCTAATTATGTCACTTACATGTCTATATCCTTTATATAAAGAATTATCTATACAAAGTAAATCTATAAACCTTTATAAGAAAATAATATGTTGATGGAAGAGCAGAAAGAACATGCCAAAAAGTCTACAAGTTATAAAGATCAATTCATAATTGATTATTAAATAAGAGATGCAAAGTACCACAAACATTATGTCACCTATATTGATTGTCACAGAGCCTTTCACTCAGTTTCTTATTTGCAGTTTAGTCATGAAAGGTAGATATATAAAGAAGGCCCAAGTATGGCAAGAACACTAGACTATTTGATGTCCTAGTGGAAAATTGTTCTCTATTTAAAATACCTCACTAATACAATAATGTAAAGAAAGATTGATAAATAAATATATATGTATTTATATATATACACACACACACACACACACACACACACACAC
>NW_025377106.1:0-5932 GCF_016433145.1 Gracilinanus agilis
AGTTCTAGGAAGTTTAAATTTGACCAGGAGACACAGTATAACAATCTTTCTATTCTTCCTTATCCCAATAGAGTTGCAATAGACATAAGAACTAATACCTGAGGGGGAAAAAGGGAAGTTTGAAAGCTAATTAAGTTCCAGGGAATTATTTTTTATTATTCCAATCCTTATGAATTTTATTGCTTTTTTAGCTAATTATATAAACTATTTACTTCAAAAATCACTTTAAATAAATGGGTATCTTTTCTTTTATTTCTGAGTTGAATGTTTATCATTTGAACAAAATCTTTCCTCAAAGCAATTTACTCTGAGTTATTTTGGTGGGAGAAATGAATGAAAATCTTTAAATAATTTTGTTGTAGGAATGAAAAGTAACTTATAGTAAATTTTAGGATAATTATCTGAGAAAATGAGAAAAAAGAAAGGAAAGGTAAAATATTGAAAATAATGTGCTATGTGAAAGCAAATTTATAAAGTGGTGGCATTAATAGTAATCAATTAGAGAAACTTATTCTATATTTTGTTACCATTTATTTTTATATATGATAACATAATATGAAGCATCTTAATGTAATACATAATGATTTGCTATAAATATGATAATATTTATATTATTGTAAATATAATATAAATAATGATAAATATGCTTGTCCAAGAGAAATAGACTCTTACAATAGCTATGTCCAAAAAATCTGTGCCTCATTCTTTTTGTTTCTCTCCTATTCAAGAAGACAGGTATTTGATATGGTTTATACATACATTATCAAATAATACCTATTTCTCTATTCATCATTCTGAGAAATAAGACACATATTGCTTGCTCTACAGAAAAAATTCAGGGAGGAAAAAAGAGGAAATAACCTCTTTTCAGATGGATATATAATATACTTGTTATAAATTATAAAGCACATGTCATACAAAATATTAGATTCTGGAACCAAACATTTTTCTTTCTTTGAACATATTGAAACCTGCCAAGATAGATCCTGGCAAATGGACTTGTTATTTCACCAGTCTTCAAGGGAGGAATTTCTTCATCCAAAATAGGCAGTATATTCTTAGAGATTTAGAACCTCAAAGCATTGCCTAAGTGCAAAAAGAGATTAAGTAATATTCCTAGTTTCACACAACATTAGGTGATTTGGACTTGATTAGGACTTGAACTCAGGTCTTCCTTCATCCAAAACCTACTTTTTAGTAATTATGTCATATTCCCTCTATATATTCTAATAGCTTCCCAAAGGTTCAAGAGCAAGCTATACTTGTTTGTGTAAAGAGTTCTTATCATTAAAAATGTAGAAACAGGGAAATGGATTGTCAAAAATGATCTTAAAATAACACTAAACTTTCAGGAAGTAAGGAGGTAAGAAAAAATGCTTTCCACTCAAAAAATGTTTTTTTTTATTATTACTTCAAAATTCAGCCATTATACAATGAAGATGAACACTTCTACATGAAACTCAATCTTATTACATATAGAATACTTTAAAAAGTTTTACATTTCTTAAAAAGCATTTCATTTCACTCATTATCAAAATTGTTATACTTGTGTGTCCCCTTTTGAATTTTCTTCCTTACATTTTTAAATGCTTCAATAATATACTTTTCTTTTCCCTTTTCCATTTTAAATACTATCCATCCCCATACATTGTTACACAGAGACACACAAAAGAAATAATTAAAAATGAAGGAGACTAAAAAGATGGAGTCAAGATTTTCTGAAAGAATGAGGAAGATGTGAAACAGAAAGGAGAGTGAGATACTAATGATACACACCAGAGGGCGGTATATCCTTCCTAATAGAATTTAATTTTCAACAAGAGTAAAAGCATTAAGACTTTAAAATCCTTGATTTTTGTTAATGTGTTTTTTGTATCATTTTCTCTTTTCCAATACCAAAAATGGAACCTGACAACAAAGTTTCCCACACTCCCACCTGAAGAGACATAGATAATTTAGATCTTTTGAAAACTGTCTGGGAATTAGGAACAGATAATAAGAAATCACTTAATGTCCTTCATGTATGTCAGAAGGAAGTAGGGAGTGGTCAGATTTCAATCTGAATATTTTAGAGTATTTTGTTGGTTTGTCATGTTTTTCAGCTTTCTTTGAATTAGAGATAGAAAATTTAAAAAAGGAACATAACAGAACCTCAGGAAATAAGGTCAGATAAAGAAGAGAGAAAAGCACTAAGATGTTTAGCCTCAAGAATTCAATAAATAATTATGTAATGTCTACTATGTGCATGCTTCCACACTTGGTGATAGAGGTACTGATCTAAAGATGGTACCAGTGTAATTCTGAGGGCACTTAAAATTAAAGGGATAAAATGGTAAGTACCTAAATGATAATGGGTGTGCTAAGGATGGAGGAAAGGTTCAAGCAACATGCCTTGAGAAATCTGATGATGGATTAATAAATAAAGTTTGGATGAGGACTAAGGGAAAAGTTTCATGAATTAGAACTTAAAAAGAAATGGACCGCAACAAATAGTGTGTAGCAGCAGCATGAGAGTATGAATTGAGTTCATTCTAAACATTCTGGCTAGTCTGACCAAAAGCACTGAAATGAACTAGATAAGGATAGTTAGAATAGAGGGAAATCACTTCATCATCATAATATATAAAGTACATGCAGGAATTAAAATTTAGAATGAGATATGGTTAGAAAGTGGTTTAGAACCACTCAGTTAATTCTTATAAAACATATAAGGAGTTCCATTGGCAATGGAATTTGGAGTATTATTCAGGGGTAGAATTATTAGGTGATTTATTTTATTTGTTCTAGTGCAAAAACAAAATGAAAGGGATTGAATTATTGTGGCAAGAAAAGTTCATTCTGAATTCAATACTTCCAGAACTGGAATTAATAGCATTAAGTTATTTAATCCATCTCCTACATGAAAATAAATTGTTTTTATAATATTCAGTCATTTGCATTTAGGGATAGCTCTAAAGTTTGTTTCTGTTTTTCAGTACATTGAGTCAAAATCTGCCTCTCTGAAATTCCTACACTTTGCTCCTAGTTTTAAGCACTAGTAAAATAAATAGAGGAGCATCTAAGTTGCTCTAGGCTTGGATTCAGAAAGACCTTAATTCCAAAATAACATCAGAAATTTTCTAGCTGTGTAATCCTACTTAACCCTGTTTGCCTCGGTTTCCTCATCTATGAAATAAGCTGAAGAAGGAAATGAAAAACCACTCCAGCATATTTGCCAAGAAAACCCCAAGTGGGGTCATGAAGAGCAAAACATGAGTGAAGAAAAAGACTCCAGTAAATGATCATGAGGGTTATTGACTATAATCAGGTGGGATTTATACCAGGAATGCAAGGATGGTTCAACATTAGGAAAACTATCCACATAATTGACCATATTAACAAGCAAACCAACAACAATTACATGATTATCTCAGATGCAGAAAAAAGCCTTTGACAAAATACAACAACCACTCCTACTGAAAACACTAGAAAGCATAAGAATAAAAGAGTCTTTCCTAAAAATAATGAACGGTATATATTTAAAACCATTAACAAGCTTCATATGCAATGGGGATAAACTAGAAGCCTTTCCAATAAGATCAGGTGTGAAACAAGGATGCCCATTATCACCTCTATTATTTAACATTGTATTGGAAACACTAGCAGTAGCAATTAGAGAAGAAAAAGAAATTGAAGGTATTAAAATAGGTAATGATGAAACTAAACGATCACTCTTTGCAGATGATATGATGGTCTACTTAAAGAATCAATTAAAAAGCTAATGGAAATAATCAACAACTTTAGCAAAGTTGCAGGATATAAAATAAACCGACAAAAATCATCAGCATTTCTATGTATTTCCAAAACAACTCAGCAGCAAGAGCTAGAAAGAGAAATTCCATGTAAAATCACCCTAGATAATATAAAATATTTAGGAACCTATTTGCCAAGAAACACACAGGAATTAGATGAACACAATTGCAAAATACTTTCCCCAGAAATAGATCTAAACAATTGAAAATACACTAATTGCTCATGGGGAGGAAGAGCTAACATAATAAAGATGATAATTCCAACAAAATTTAGTGCCTTACCTAACAAACTCCCAAGAAACTTCCTTACTGAATTAGAAAAAAATGATAATAAAGTTCATTTGAAAGAATAAAAGATCAAGAATATCAAGGGAAATAATGAAAAAAATGTGAAGGAAGGTGGCCTAGCAGTTACCAGATATTAAACTGTACTATCTATCTATCTATCTATCTATCTATCTATCTATCTATCTATCTATCTATCTAAATCTATCTATCTATATATACTTTAAGCATTTATTAATATTTATTTTTTAGAAAAGTTAACATGGTTACATAATTCATGCTTTTACTTTCCCCTTCACCCCCCGCACTACCGCCACCCATGGCCGATGCACATTTCCACTGGTTTTAACATGTCATTGATCAAGACATTTCCAAATTATTGATAGTTGCATTGGTGTGGTAGTTTCGAGTCTACATCCCCAATCATGTCTGCCTCAACCCATGTGTTCAAGCAGTTGTTTTTCTTCTGTTTCCACTCCTGTAGTTCTTCCTCTGAATGTGGGTAGAGTTCTTTTCCATGAATCCCTCAGAATTGTCCTGGTTCATTTAATAAGGGAATATTGCAGGGAGGTAATCAAGGGAATAGGTTATAGGTAGTAGGGAAATTAAGGCAGAGGTATAGTTGGAATAGTAGATAAGGCACTGTGGATAGGTTTTTGTGAATCCCTAAGGCAGTAAAGTCAATAAGGAAGGTATAATGGTAAAGGTTGGTAAATTGAGGTAGTAGTAGGAAAGGGAATGGTTGAGTTTAGGGAATATAAACATAGAGGTATAAAGAGTTGCAAGGGAGAGGATGAGTTAATCTAAGGCAGGCAACAGCAGCAGGGAAACACAGACTGGATACTCAGGTTAGAGACAAACACTGAAGGGAAACAGTCTGAGCCCTTCAAGTAAAGGACACTTTACAGAGCCAGGTTAGAGCCAGCCAAGAACAGCTTGAAACTGACTAGAGACTTCTAGTCAGTTTCACGGGTTCACTAAGGAAGGGTCTAGAGGAAGTATTGAAGTTATGCTTCCTCCAAAACGGAAACCTTCAGCTTCCCTCAAACTCCAGAGACAATGTGATTCCTCTCTCTCCTCTTCCCTCTCTTATTAATCAACTAATGAAGTAGTCAAAGGGTTTTGATTAAAGACAAATGGGGTTTATTGTTTTCTAGGGATGATTGGAAGGGATAGAGGATATTAGGTAGCCCTAACAGCCGCCTAGAGAAAGCATCAGGTGGTGGAAGGGAGACAAGAATGTGAGACTGAGTAGGGACCAGCCCACTCAGCCCTGAGAGGGTTTTTAGCAAAAAGGGGTAAGAAAGTTGGATATAATGAATCAATAGATATATTTGTAACAAGTGTAAGCCCTACTTGACTAAACTATCAAGATTTGAAACTAACACTCAGATCTACTCCACTTTCAAACTTCTCAGGCATTAAGGTTGGGAAAATGAAGATGGGAATAAGGAAAGCTAGGGAGATTCAAGGGAATTAGCTAAACTAATAATTTTTAAAAGAAAAGCTGCAAAATATAGACTAGGTTTCAATCCAAAGAAGGAGCTCAGATTGACCCTGATCCTCTCCACAATTTCTCAGGGCCAACTGACTTTCCCAAGATTCTAAAACCCTTATCAACTGACAGAAGAACTCTGCATCAAGGCTTGCAGGGCTGTTATGCACCCTCTTTGCACCACAGTCATTGTATTGCTGCTAGTACAGAAGTCCATTACATTCGATTTTACCACAGTATATCAGTCTCTGTGTACAATGTTCTTCTGGCTCTGCTCCTTTCACTCTGCGTCAGTTCCTGCAGGTCTCTCCAATTGACATGGAATTCCTCCAGTTTATTATTCCTTTTAGCACAATAGTAT
>NW_025377107.1:0-1184 GCF_016433145.1 Gracilinanus agilis
AGCTTCTAATTGCTCAATTCTAGCCTTTAGGGATTGGTTTTCGGCTATGATCTTTCGGTTTTCAGCTATGATCTTTTGGTTTTCAGCTATAATCTTCTGGTTTTCGGCTATAATCTTCTGGTTTTCAGCTATAATCTTCTGGTATTCCTTTTCAATCTGGTCATTTCTGGTGTTCAATTTGCTTATCAATTCTTTTGGTTTCTGAGCCTCACATTCCAATTGCAAGATTCTACCTTTTAAACAGTTATTTTCTTGCCAGATCTCTTCCATTTTCCTCAAAATCTCAGTTTTGAACTCTTCCATAGCTTGTGAGGAGCTTTCCTCATTTGAGGAGGGTCCAGATGCTTGTTTGTTCTCCTCCTCTGTTTGCTCGGTTGTCTGGATTTTCTCTGTGTAAAAGTTGTGAGTGTTAAAGACTTCTTTTTCTTGTTGTTAATCTTTCTCTTCTGAACTTCCTGAGACTGGGTAGCCATCGTTAGCCCAGCAGCTTCTCAGGTTTATCCTTGCGCTCAGGGTCTGTCCGCGGTCTTTTGGCTCCTGAGGTCTGAGTTCTGGTTTTTTCCAAGGTCAAGCCCCCTGGTGGACCCTCTTGCTTGATCCTCTGCTGGAGGTTTCTTTACAAGTCTCAGGGCGCTGCTTCCACAGTCATATACCTGTCTGTACTGGTTCCCCACTCAGGGTTTCAGAGCTTTAGCTCGTGGCTGTGTCTGCCTCCACCTACGCCTCTGCCTGTGCCTGCGCCCTGAGCCAGAGCTCTGCGCCCTGAGCCAGAGCTCTGTGCCCTGGGTCTGCTCTTAGCGCCCTGCTCCCGCACTCAGATTTTGTGTGCGTTCTTTAGCTTTTTGGGGTCCTAAATCTTGCTGCTCTCAGGAACAGGCCCCGGAGCTGCCAATGACTGGATGGGTGCCCCAAACTTGCTCTATTTCTTTTTAGCTGGCTTCGGCGCTATAGGTGGTGTGTGTGGAGGGGGTGGGGGTAGGGTGGTTGCTCAGCCCGCGATTTAGTGAGAGCTGTTTCACCCCTTTATAGCATGGAAATGCCCCGATTCCACGTACCTTCCACGCTGTGCCCTGTTGTGGGGTTCTTCCGTTCGTCTGGACTTGTTTTTATGTCCCCTTGAGGAGTTTTGTGTGTTTCGGTCAGGAGAGGTTAAGAGCTGCTTCTTACTCTGCCACCATTTTAAC
>NW_025377108.1:0-1680 GCF_016433145.1 Gracilinanus agilis
TATTTCATATAATACAATATAATACGTTCCATATAATTTATAATAATATAATATATGACTATATATTCTTATATTAGATTTTAATCAATGATTATTGAATCAAGTAGAATTGAATGACTCGACCATTTACTACTTGCATGACTTTGGACAGGTCACTTAATCTCTTTGCGCCTCAGTTTCCTCATCTGCAAAATGAAGGAGTTGAATTAGATGACCTCTAATGGCCCTATCAGCCATGTCCATGATTCTATGATTCATAATAAATGCAGTTACAAATGGAGAATTTTTTATAATATATCTTGGTAGCTCTTTCTACTTCCTTCTCCCCTTCTTGTCCCTGTAACCAGATAAAATTCTCACCCCTGCTTATGGCAAAGTATGCTATCTACCTTCAAAGAAAGAACTATTAAAGGAATGCAGATCAAAGTGCATTTTTCCCTTCAATTTATTTGGGGGTTTTGCTTTTATATGATTATTCGCTTGCAAAAATAAACTATATGGCAATAAAATAAAAAATAAATTTATATATATTTTTAAATTCTTACCACTCTCTTTGAAAAAAAATTCTTGTTAATAAAAGGATACTACGAGCAATTTTGATAATCTACTTCTCCAGCCATCTCACTATTGGTACACACCCTTTTCTGACTCATTAATTCCTGAACTGGTTGAAACACAATTCTGATCATGTTAAATAATATTGAGTAGTTTACTTGGTAACTTTGCAATGCTGCCACTTCACATATATCCTCAAACAACAGCAAACCTTTTAAATAACTGTTCAGTTCTGATTTCTTTTTGAACTGTGTGCATTTGGTTAGCTAAGCTTACATCAAATACACATAGAACCTGATACACATAGAACTGTGTCTAGGTTTTTTTCCCCCCTTAGTCTAATTTGTAAAAACAAAGTCAGGCCACCATGATACAAAGAGTTTTCTATTTTGGATCTCCCATTTTAAAATCAACCCTTCCCTAAACCCAAAGGTATTTAGTCTCTAAAAAGGAACATCTAAGTAAGCCATCATGATGTAAATCTAGCAATAGAGTTTTATTTAGTCCCCAGGGAACTACTTCATGGAAAGTCTCAGTTATCTTGGCTGATATTCCTTTATATTTGGGTGGGGTTACCAGGAATTTTTCTGACTGGAAGGCTAAAACTAAAGTGAATCAAAAACTCAATAAGATTTTTTGCCACAGGGCCCTTAAATTGGAATTCTTACCAGGTAGAGAGCTCATTTAAGAGCTATTTTTATAAATGATATGTAGCTACAGATGTAAGAAGCTGTCAGTTTCACAGCTCAATAAGCTAGTGTGCATCTCCTTATTTATTTAAAAAATACAAAAGAAAGTAAATCTAATTAACTCTTACTTGTATCAATCAAAATGACTGGCTTTAAACTAAAATCGCACTTTCTGGTCAGATGGGCTATAACAATTGTTTGGTGATTTATGAAATATGAGTAGGCTACTGGGAACTGTGTTCTTTGGTTAATGGGCCATGCAATATGCTAGCTGGCTTATCCTTAAGACTGTTGTTCCCAGGGCAAATCCCTTGCTAAAACTGAAAGGAGGAACACATTGGGTGGATGTTATAGAAAGATTTACTGAAAGACAAGGACAATCATTGATAATAATAATAATAATAATAATAATAATAATAATAATAATAATAAAGGT